>NC_056747.1:928760971-928768471 GCF_019279795.1 Protopterus annectens | reverse complement strand
ATATATATATATATATATATATATATATATATATATATATATATATATAAACACACACACGGAGACATATAGATATGTATACACACACATATGTATTTACACACACACACACACACACACACACACATATATATATATATATATATATAGATATATATATACTTGTTATATATCTATATATATATTTATATATATATATAAGTAAAGTATGTACACACACACTTCATTACCTTGAGCAACTATTACACACACACACACACACACACACACACACACACACACACATATATATATATATATATATATATATATATATACACACACACACACACACACATACATATATATATATATATATATATATATATATATATATATATATATATATATATATGTGTGTGTGTGTATATATATATATATATAGAGATATATATATCTATGTATATATAGATATATTTATATATATATATATAGATATAGAATGTGTGTGTGTGTGTGTGTGTATATTTATTCATTAGTCATACATTATTTCTATACATCTTCATATATCCATACATTTGTATATATTTTTACCTGTACATTTATATCTCTACATAATACATATACATTTCATATATATCCTTCATATTTATTAACTCGTACACATTCATATATATTTTTTATATATTTTCATTTACATTCATTCACATATTCATTCATTAGTTACATATCACATAGTTTTTTCATATACATACACATTTTATTTACTTTTTATATTTCTACATTACACAATATTCTATATTTTATATATAGTTTCAGGTCAGATTTTTATTCATGTGTTTATTGACAGTTACCTTTAGTACATATATTGCATTCTTTATATGTCATGCTGTACTTTATAGTTTGTATTTTTTACACCATGTATAGACATATTTTCTATATATTTCTTACATTGACTGTTTGGTTATTCTTTATTTATTAATAGAATGACAACACAGCGCTAGGTCTTTACGCTTATTGCATTTGCCTTTCAGGCATTTACTTGCAATTTATAGCGTTATGCGTAGTGTCAAACGTATCTACATGAAATTATTAAATTGTTATTTGTCATGGTTTAGTGCAGTTACACATGCATTTTTATTTAGATTTTTTAATAAATTAAACACCTAATTATATATTTTAACATTGATGGTGAAAAGTTTTAGACAGGAACTGCGTATAGAATCTCTACGTAATACTTGTTTTTGATTGGTCCATATCAGGATACAATGTATTTTAAAAATTCTATCTTTGTATTGTCGTTACTGGTCTGAGGAAGCGGCGTTTTACTTGCCGTGAAAGCGCTAACCAAATTAAAGGATTTTATTCTTACCACTCGAACCGAATGGTTTATTCGACTCAGAACTAGTTGTTTCAGTGGAAGTGAGTAGTGTGACAGCGTGTTGCTTTTTGAAACTGAGAGATACTCATATTTGCATCCTTGTACATTTAACTGAGATGTATCGCACTTGGTAGTATCGCTACCGGATGTGTTGCTTGTATATTTATTGCGATATTCTGCATTTTGTACTTGATAGTACTACGCTCTCCTCAGGGAACTTTGGCTGCATAGTTTCATTTTCATATATATATATATATATATATATATATATATATATATATATATATATATATATATATTTTATACACACATAGCCGGTGTTAGGCACCCACGAAACCCGCGGCCGCGGGGAGCCCCTGATTACTTCCCCGCAAATGAGGGCCCCCATTCAGCATCCGCGAGTCCGACCGGCGTTACTTTGCTTCGGCTCGGCTTCTCGTGGACGTCCACATAGTCTAGCTCTGTCATTGCGAAAAACTGTGTTTCCGTTTTTTTTTTTTTTTGATTCGCTGGCAAGCTGCACTTAATCAGGTCCGCTCGCTGAAACAAGGGAGATTGGTTGCAGCAGCCTGCGAACTAAGTCCTTGTTTTTTTTTTTTTTTTAATCACACACTTCAAAGAGAAATGTGTTACTTCAGACAATGGCAAAAGAGATACCTCACTAACACACACACACACACACACACACACACACACACACACACACACACACACACACACACACACACACAAGATTGCAACGTTGTTGCACACAAGCACACTTATCTGCTGTGTGGGAATGAGTAAGGGGGTGATCACTTCTTTCCAGCAAATGCAATTTTGGCATACAGTTCAGATTTATTGTAGTGCTGCTTACTGCGTTGATTACAGTGTGATTTACTAAAAAGCGACAAAAAAAAAAGAAAAAGGGACAGACATTTGGGACAGGTAAACCACTGCCACTATTTTTCCCACAGATAAGGTCTGCAGTGTAAAACTGTGTGCGTGTGCCATAGGGTGCCCTGTGAGACTAATAACATGAATTCAATTCAGTCGTGGTTAAACCTAGTCAAACACTAGGTTTGCTAGCAGTTTCCGTTCATTTTATGCATTTTGTTAAGTTTCTGATGTTTGTATTCTCATTACACTCACAAACCCAGTAGTACTTTTACAAGTACACTGACTATGCTAACTATAGTAACAATAAAATCCGGTTTACAAGTTTTTTTGCAATTCATGCATGGATACCAGCTTTACTCAAATGGGTGAACTGCAGCAGCGGAGGCCTGACTGTCACAGACTGGGTGCAGGTAAGATAACCAGCCTCGGACTAGTGCTGGTCAGCGCACAGCAACAAAGACTAGCCAAATCTGTCCACACCCCAGCCGATGCCCTCTTAATTGAAGTATAAGAACACCTACTACTGAAATTTGTCAGCCTCTTGGCCCACTAATTGTGGGCAAAGACAAGAATAAGGGGGGGGGGTCAACAATTAGGGATGGATTTAAAAATGGAACCTAAAAAGATTGTGAATGCATTATGGATGGATTTAAACATTGCTCTTATAAACTTACTGCTCGATAAACAGGTTTTGCATTACCGTATATTTTATTTTATATACACACACACACACACACACACACACACACACACACACACACACACGCATATATATTATGAGGAACAGACCAAAAATATGAGGCAGCAATCTGGACATGCTGTAAAATTCTGGGCAGTTAAGGTATAGCATGCTAATGGGTTGCGAAGTAAGTCAGACAGCGTACAACTGCAAACAAATAAAAAGGTTATTGCAGTACAAATGTCCAGTGACTGATGTTGTGTGCACAATTAAAAAATGTGCTTTATATACGAATTGCACAGTGTATAGTTAAAAAAGAAAATCGTAATAATGATAATGTGAACAATATTTTAGGCGTTACTCTCAAGAAAACAGTTTGTTATTTACCGGATTTTATTTTTCTGTTGATCACTTCAGTAAGAAACTATATCAGTAAATCGGTGCATTCCACACTGGCAATGTTGAATGGCAATGTACTTACCAGTTAGTGATTAGACAAAGCATAAACTACAATACTGCAAAGTCCTCTGTAGTCAAACAGATGAAACTGCATTTCTACAACGCATTATTTTTGTAGTTACTTATTTAATACAAGGTGACAAGAAAATGAAATATCAACTACAAGTACAACTTGGAAATGATGTACCCCCGCCACTATGCCACAGTTACTGTATTTGTGTGAGATTATTATTAATTTTATTAACACTTAATTTTAATCCATTTAGTTTTATCAAAAGAGCTCAGAGACCTTGTGCCCCTGGCCTAAACCATAAACATCTATTTTCTTTCAGCCATGTTTTCACACTTATAATAGTGACTATCTCAAATTTATATACATATAATAGGATCATAATGAGCCTGCCAATTAATTTATCTGTTTAACATTTTTTAGCTTCATACTGTACAGTGCAGTGTTAAGTGTGATTTCATGAGTACCAGTTCTTAAAAATCCCCTATTAGCTTTCTGCTAAGGTCCAACTGAGAAGTGCTTAATGGTTACTGTTTTGCTGTTTGCTCTATATATTTTTCTGGATTTACCCTTGTGAGGTTCAATTCAATAAAAGGAGAATTGTGTGTTTAAAAGGAAGGACCGCGTGTGTTACACCCCGCAGTACCTATAGATCCACTAATAACAGATTTATTGGTAACTGTAAATATCCAAATCGAGCACCTCAGGGCATGCCGCGACAATTGTTCAACACCTCTAGAGCTTACGTGGGCCCTTAACTGCTACCCTTCTCCAGATGGTGACTGCACTTTAATAACATCCTATTAGCCGGCAATAATGTAATTTGTACAATCTTTATATCAGTGTTCATAGGTTCATACTAGGCTATCTGCCCGTATGGGGAACTATACCCATTATTTTGCTGTGCCTCTGCAGTGACACTGAGGTAATCCATCTTCCATCCATTGGTCAAGATTTCTCTTGAACAAGGCCATGTGGCTCTGACGGATCTAGATTTTTGAGGTGAAGCATATTCATCAAATCTGGGTTTGACATGGCCTTGTATGTTAGGCAAAGGTCCTCTGAGTAGCGACTGAATAGAGCTGGAGTTCTTTCAGTCGGGCAGCATAGGACAGATGTTTGAGACCCTTTATCCTTTTGGTGAGGAACTTTTGTGGCCTCTCCAGCTGCTGCAAATGGGACATTGTACTCAATCATTGGTCTGATGTTCATAATAAGGTGGGCAATGTAGAAGGTCTTCCTAACTACTTTAGGTGTCGAATGACAGACTACTATCAACCTGGGTCCCCAGGTCCCTGATAACTTCTTCTGTGCTCAGTGGATTGCCACCTATTTGGTAGCTAGGGGTAACCTTGTTTTTCCCGAAGGGTATGACTATGCATATTTTGGCATTCTCAAACTTTTCTGATAGCGACCCACTTAGACAAAGCACATAACTCAGTGGCCCACTAGCCCCTTCCATAAGTCACATGATTTAAAGAAAGGTCATAGTTTGAGTACTGACACACATAATCCTGACACACTAATTTAATGAATCATCTCCCCCCAGTAATCCCTTCATTACTTTGCATTGTGTATGCACAAGCACTAAAATGACACAATAAATTATTTTGCCCAGCAATCACTTCAGCAGTCCGACCATTTATGCACAAGCACTTCCCCGATACATGAATGAATTACCCAAGCAACATCTTCATTACTATGTCCAGGTATACACAAGCACCAAAATTAAACACTTCCCAAAGACTGACACAGTAATGAATAATTTTCCCCAGTAACCCCTTCATTAGTTTGTATTGGGTATGCACAAGCACTAAAATAACACAATAAATTATTTTGCCCAGTGGTCACTTCGGCAATCTGGCCATGTATGCACAAGCACTTCCCTGATACACAAATTAATTATTTCTCTAAGCAACATCTTCATTACTATGTCCAGGTATACAAAAGCACCAAACTGAAACCATAGCCAGCTTTAGGCACCTGCGAACCCTGCGGTCACTGAGGGCCCCTTGTTCCTGGGGGGCCCCCAACCACAGCAGGTTGCCTTACCCTGATATTTTGCAGCAGGTTTGTCAAACCAACAAAAGCTAGTACAACAGTCTTGTGTACTTAATAAACCAGATAGGTAATAACTCCTGCACAAGCACTTGAAATGACAAAATAAATAATTTTGCCCAGCAGTTACTTCAGCAGTCTGACCATGAATGCACAAACAATTAATCCGTGTATCAGGGAAGTATTTCCCCAAGCAACGTCTTCATTACTATGTCCAGGTATATACAAGCACCAAAATTAAGCATTTCCCAAAGAGACCCCTTCAGTAAAATGTCCAGGTCCAGTATGTAGAAGCACCAAAATGAAACCTTTACCCAAGCGACCCTTCAATAACATAAGTACAAGCACCAAAATGAAACTTTCACCCAAGCGACCCTTCAATAAAATGTTAAGGTATGGCCAAGCACCAAAATGAAACATTTGACCAAGCAACACATACCTTACAAGCATACAGTCTCAATGAAGTACTGGCTTCAAATAACAGAATTCCTGCGTGCGGCACAGCACAGATGGTATTTTAAGTAGAGTTTCTCCTTCAATTTCTGGCTCGCTGCTGAATCTATACTCATTGGTTATCTCAATTGCAGTTGCAAGATGAGATTAACCAATCAGATTCAAGAAAGGAGGGACTCATGGCAGCAAGATATTCAGACACGAGACAAAAAAAAAAAAAAAAAAACAGGCACTGAACAGGATATAACATGGTTGTTATTTAACTCTTGAGGCCCACCAGGAAATTTGAAATGCTGCTTTATATCACTCCACAAAGGGAATTGCAAACAATAAGGGAATGTAGGTGGGTTTGTTGAAGTGGACAGACATGGATAATGAAAGTCAAACATGATGGTAAATACATAACCTTTGTATCCAACATGATTCAGTCCTTCCATTTCAACTACAGGACAGAGTCACTAGTTTAAACTTTTAAGGTAGCATTAAAACAGAATGCCCACAGTAGATTAGCTTTGACTTCAGAATTTAACTTTTGAGATCACATCAAGCTTTATAGTACCTTACAAAGCATGCAGTGAAGCCCCTGGTTTGCAGACTTTATTCATGATGATGATTCACAACAGAATTTCTGAACATTGACAGAGAACTAGTTGTAGCTCTGGCCAAATATGTTTGTCAAAATAATTGTATTTTTTCATAAAAGGTTATACAATCAGTGAGTCATTCAGACAGAATGACCTTGGAAACATGTTGTCCCATTTTAGTGTGATGAAAGGAAATTAAGAGATGGTCATCCTTCCGAACAGTTTGTTCTACCAAAATAAAATTGTAGTTGATGATGAACACCATGGAAATACAATAAGGACTCTCCATAGTTTGAATCCTCAGGAAAGAAAGCAGAGCGGTTCATGAACCTACCTTGGGCATCAGGGCCAGCCTTGGGTGAAAGGCCCCATTGTGACCGCATCACTGCCCCTCCAAGCATATCACCCGTTCATAACTGGCTTTAGGCACCAGCGAACCCTGCGGTCACTGGGGGCCCCCTGTTCCTGGGGGGCCCCCAATCACAGCAAGTTATTTTTTCTTGATATTTTGCACTGTCTGTAAAACCAACAAAAGCCACTATAGGACTCTTGTATACTTAATAAGCCAGGTGAGTAATGACTCTTATTTGCATCTCCTTTGAAATTCAAAGATGACTCTACTGATACTAACAGTGTTTTATCAAGTAAAAGGCTTCACAATTTCATTAAATATTTTACCACTGACATACTGCCCCTGACTTAGGTAAACCCAGCTGGTGGACATTCTCTCCACTAAAATTAACAACATAGCCAGCTTTAAGTAACTGCAGTACCTGCGGCTGTGGGAGGGGGTGGGGGGGCACTTTAAACATCCTTGGCTGTGTGAGGACCTGCAAAAGCTGTTGCTGGTTGGGGAAAATAAGGAGAAAAAATGTATTAATTTTCTGATTAGCTCTTTAACCTGGGCGGGACTGTAATATGACCCTGTTAGGGTAATCCTACAGGCTTTTGAGGGGAGATCTATGCTTGGCATACAGGGCATTGTCAGACCCCACTCTGATGGACCGCCTGTATGTCC
>NC_056747.1:928745971-928753471 GCF_019279795.1 Protopterus annectens | reverse complement strand
ACCATTGTTGGTACATCTCTTTTTTCCTTTCCTTACCTTTTTAGGTATTCTTTTACCTCTTAGGTTTAAAAAAAAATGTTGTTTAATACCTTGTTTATTGTTAATTTTTCTTTAGGGTTAGACTGCGTTTTCTGGATGACACGTCAGAGAAACCTACTGGCTTCAAGAGGTGCGCTTCTTGTGGGCTTAAGATCCCAAACTTAGATGCCCACAAGAAGTGCATGTATTGCCTGGAGCTGACCATCTTGACTTCTCTTGTCCCATTTGCACCACTTTTAATCCCAGGGCTTTGTCAGACAGGCGCAATAAATTGATGATAAAAGGTTTGCTACCTGCTTCTTCTGGGGCTCAACCCCCCTCCAAAGCACTCAAACAAGCTTCCTCAGATATCAGAAAGAGATCTCCTCAGAAGTCCCCAGGGGCTTCTTTGGAGCCTGTGGAAAAGATTAGGAAAATTTTGTATCCTAAACCTCTTAGGCCTCCTTCAGATCCAAGCCTTCATCGAATCTGAAAGGTTCAGCTTCTATTGTCATTTCCCCCTTGCCTTCTACTTCTTTTTCAGATCTAAGTCCTTGTATCCAACAACAAGTTCAACACACACAAGTCATACTCCAGAGTACACTCTGAAGCCTGTTACTCCTTCTGTACCCACTCAACTTTTTCAGACTGAAACACTCGAATCCCTCCTACACAGCATCTTACAGGTCTTCAAGGAGTTTGACAGATGAAAGGATGGTGCGGAAATTTCTCAGGACTCTGATCCAGATGGGGTCCTGCCAGCTCCATCCCCTCGTGGATCCATGAGTGCACCTGCCAAGTCCATTCTCTCTCCTTCTCTGATCTGACTGGTAGTTTTGGAGACCCAGGGTAGGAGATCCCTGAAAGGATTGGCTTGGGATCCAAGGCAAGTACCTTCTTTAACTCCGACAGTGTCCTGACCGGTTCTTCTCTAATACTCTCAGATCAGGGTAGGTCTTGGATCTGAGAGGTCGGCGTTTGGTCCAAGGGGTTGGGTTCAGTCCCAACTTTGTCAGATCCATCCCTTCCTCTTGGGAGCCTTGGCACTGGACAGCTCAGATCCGATTTTCCCAATGAGGCTGTGATCCAGGGGTGGCCCTGACCTTCCTTCTGCTCCGAGGAAGGGGGGGAGAGGCTTCCCCTGGTCCTTCAGCATTCAAGGTGGTAGAAAGGGCTTTCTCCCTTCACAGAGAACCGTCCTGCCGTATTTTGGATCCTATCCATCTCCCACCTTTGGTTTCAAGCTCTGAGCCCATCAGACCTATTCCACAGAGACAGCCAGTTCTAGGAAGTCTCTAGAGGAATTCCCCCTCCCCCATCTTCTGATACGTCTCCCAAGCACCCCATGGAGAAGGTTTCTCAGAAGCGGAGTTGTTAGTGGAGGCACATGGACTCGCCCATGGGGTCTGTCATGGAAGACACTGAATTTGTTGAGGGAGAAGGATCCCCAGATCGCCACCTGATGACATCTGCTTTGGAGATGTACTCCAAATCCTCAAACTGAAGGGTGGTTGGTCTTTCCAGTCTCCTTCTCCTGAAGAATCAGTGTTTCTGGAGGCTTTCTCTTCTGGACCATCTATGTCTTGGGTGACCCCCAGGCAGATTAACAGATTGACTTGGTTTCCCGCCGAGCTTGGAAGAAACCGGGCACTTCTGAACCTATCCCCAAGCGCCTGGATACATTTCTGGTCCCTCCTGCTGATAGTCCCCACTGGAGCAAGGTAGTCCCAGTTGATGTTATAGTGGTGGCTGCAGCCACCAAGAAGGAGCTAGCTGAGCAAAGCTCCTCTATCCATCCACCAAACAGGGAATCCAGAGTGATAGACAGATTTGGAAAGCCAGTGTATGCCTCAGCTATGTTTGTACTGAGGTCATTAAACTACTTGGCACACTTCACTCTGCTACAGAGAGGTTTGTTGAAGGAACTATCAAATACTGTCTCGCAGTCCATGTCTGCGGAGATCTCAAAAAGACTTCCTCGCAAGTGGCTGCTCTGCTGTCTATTTCTAATGCATCGATGCGGCTGATCTCCAGTGCAGCAGAAGGTACCTCACTAGCAGATGGTTCAGACATAACCATAAGGAGACATGCTTGGATGCGGTTATGCGATTTTGTGGAACCTTCAGGATGTCCTTTGTCACTGCCCCCTTTGATGGCTCTTCCTTGTTTAGGCCATCAGTTAGACACGCTTACCCACAGCGAACAAGAAGTTAAGACTCTGTCTGCCATAGGAGTCAAGTTTTCTGCTCCTCAACAGACCTTTTGTAGAAACCAATGAGGTGGTAAGATGCGGTTCCAAAAAATCTCTGGGGCCTTTCCAGAATTCGCAAAGGAATAATTCCTCCAGAGGCACCAGACAAAATTTGAATGTAAGATGTTGCCTTAGAGGCAGAGGGGGCTCGCAGAATCAGGGCTTCAGAGATTCCTTCTCTGATGGGTCCTATCAGCGCTCCTGAAGTGTTGCTCGATTGTCCAACTCTGGAGGCAGTCGGGGATCATTTCTCTTTGCACCTGAACAGATATCACAAAAAGTTCATAAGTGCTAAGAATCGTATCCAGAGGTCATTTCCTCCAACTCCTCCTGTCCAAAACGGGAAACTTCCCAATGTTCCACCCAGTCAGATGGAAGATGCAGCACAAGAAATACAAAAGCTGCTTCAGAAGAGTCATCCAGGAGGTGCCACCTGACCAGATATGATTCAGAACTCACTCTCACTTCTTTTTAGTGCCAAAGAAAACAGGGGTCCTAAGACCTGTTTTGAATCTAAGCAGTTTGAACCAGTATGAAAAGAAGATAAAGTTCTGGATGCTTACATTTCAGTCCATCCTGCCTCTTCTGTACACGGACGATTCTGTGTGCTCTACAGATCTCCAGGATGTGTACTATCACAAAAAAATAGGCGATCCAGGAGACATCTATACTTTCGGCTGGGAGCCAGTCTTTACCATTTCAGAATATTGCCCTTTGGACTCACCACAGCCCCCAGGGTGTTTATCAAATGCATGGCAATCGTGGCTGCTCACTTGAGACTCAAGGGATTCCAGGTTTTTCCATATCTCTCTGATTGGTTGCCCACGGTCTCATCCAAGACTCAACTTCTACAAGCCAGGGGCTATTTTCTCCTGGCTTCCAACCCATCTCAATAAACCATGCCAAGTCGAATCAAGTCCTGGTACAGACCTTGGAATTTATAGGGATTCTCTTGAATGCTACAACTCAGGTGGCATCTTTGCCTCTTCATTGCATCATATCCTTGAGACATCAAGTTCGGGCTATGCTATCTCACCAGTCTCTTCCAGCACAATTAGTACTGCATGCTGTTGGGTTGATGTCAGCTGCCATACTTCTAGCCCCTATAACAAGATTCTTTATGGGAATGCTTCAATGGACATTGGCAGTACAATGGTCCATGCTTTATCAACCTCTATTGTTTCCCATAAGACTCACCCCAAACCTTTTTTTCTTTTTTTTCGGATTTTCACGGTTAGGGGTCACCACAGCGGAACTCCGGTCTGCAAATGATTGGCAGTAGATTTTTATGGTGCTGAGTTGCCAGCCCGACCCCCCAGCCTTCAGTGAAGGCACATCCATTCACGCATGTCTTTCCGAGGCCACTCGACCGTGGGGAGGACATGCAGACTCCACACAGAAGGCACTCCAGCCATGAATCAAACAGGAGAACCTCTTGCTGTGAGGCAACAATGCTACCGCTGTACCACCATGGCGACTTACCCCAGTCTACAGACATCATATTCATTGGTGGATTCAGTGCGATGACCTGTTTTTGGGCAGACCATTTACCCTTCTCCCCCCAGTTGCCACAGTGACCACAGATGCTTCCTACCTAGGGAGGGGGGTGGGGCATTTCTTGGGAAAGATGGTCCAAGGCACGTGGTCCCCTCTGGAGACCAAGTTGCATATCAACATCCTAGAGATGGGAGCAGTCCTTCTAGAGTTGCAAACATTTCAAGACGTTCTGCCTGTAAGGACTATTGAAGTTTAAACTGACAACAATAGTCTGGCACATCGGATGCTGATCTTATCTGCTGTGCAGAGAGGCCATGAGTGTTTGGGAGTGAGTGATCACTTCATACCACTTTCTCAATGCAATGCACATCCCGGGAAAAACCAAAACTCTGGCAGGCAGGCTCAGCAGATCCATTCTGATGCCTCACGAGTGGTCTCTTAATCAGTCCGTAGCGAATATGATCTTCAGCCTCTGGGGCCAGCCTTGCTGCTACCTATTTGCCTCAACCCTTAGCAGCAAGTGCAACAAGTACTTCTCTCTGATCCCCCCTCTGGGGAGTCGCAGAGAGATGCTCTGATTCACAGTTGGCCCCCGGGTCTCCTGTATGTTTACCCTCCTCTTCCTTTGAGGCAAGCAGGGTGAAGAGCTCAGTCATCCTCATTTTCCCCTTCTGGCCTCGACAGGTATGGTTCCCCTTCCTCTGGTTTCACATGAAATATCCTACATGGATACTGGAACCCACTCAGGATCTTCTGTCTTGTCCATTGAGAATTCAACACCCCAATCTCCATGCTCCAAACTAACTGCATCGTTTCTCCACTTCAGTAATAGACCGTCCAGGCTTGCTTGCCCAGTTTGTGAGATTATCTTGGCTTCCTAGAAGCTTCTACCAAGAAAGTCTACAGAAGCAAATGGAAAAGATTTTCTATTTGGTCCTCCAACCAGAATATCATCCCCTTTTCAGCACCTATTTTGGCCATTCTTCTCTTTCTAACAACTCTTTTTAAAAAGGGGGCCATTTTTTCTACTATTAAACTTCATTTGGAAGTAATTTCTAATTTCCATTCGGGAAACAAATCCTTTTCATTGGCTTCATCCAGACTGTGTAAGGCCTTCATGAAGAGAGTATTTCTCCTCAGACCCCAAATACAGGACCCCTCTCCTCCTTGGTACCTTACTGTGGTCCTTCAGGATTTAATGCAGACAAATGTGATATGAAGTTTATTTCTTGGAAAATGATCTTTTTAGTGGCTATCACTTCAAAAAGAATTTTTGAACTTCAGGCCCTATTTGCTAAGCCTTGCATTATTTTTCATAAGGACAGGGTGCCCCTACGGGATCAGTCCTTCCTTTCTTCGTAAAGTGGCAGTGGAGAGTAACATTAACTAGTTCATACAATTACCAGTCTTCTTTCCAGAATTTACAAGTAAGGGAGAATATGTTTCACCTCCTTAATGTGCTTAGACAATTATGTTTTTACCTTCATAGGACAAAATGGTTCAGGAAGTCCGATCAGCTGTTTGTGTCCTTTTTCCCTAACCGTTTGGGTTAGGCAGTATCTAAACTTTCAATAGCCAAATGGATTAGTGATTGCATTATTCTCAAAAAGGATTAGATTTGCCACAGCCCCCTAGAACTCACTTCACTTGGTCTGTGACTACTTCATCATATGCTTTTTTGTCAAGGATTTCCATTGATGATGATTGTTGTGCAGCCACTTGGTCAAAGACTCGCACTTTTGTTACACATTACAAATTAGACATTGTCTCCAGAAGCACAGCTTTTGTTTTGACAGTCCTCCAGCATGTTCTTCACTGAGGGCCTCCTGAAGGCTACATAGCTGGGAATTCTGTCCCATTTGTGAGCAAGAATGAAAAGGGACAACATCAGATTTATAAGTTATGTACTTACTGTAACTTGGCATCAGTGTTGTCCATTTCCATTCTTCCTTACTTTCCCTCACATGCATCCCCCAGCCTTGTCTCTCATAGAAGTTATCTGTTAGATTGTTTTGGAACCTTTCAGTTCCAGGTTTGAGCCCTAACCTTTCTTATGTCTATATCTATCTCTATTGTAAACTGGGAGATTAGGCAGTAAACTCGTTCTGAGGAGTTGGGGATAGAATAGAGCATTATCGGTAGAGGGAGGAGCACGAGAGTTGGATCCAAAGTCTTGTGTATGTGGCTGAGTTGATTAAAGGATTTGATTCGATCCCATTTGTGAGGAAGAATGAAAATGGACCAAGATGCCAAGTTAAGGTAAGTACATAACTTCTAATTATCTCTCTCTGCTACATCGACATGTACCACTCAGGCATCCAGAATTTTGCAGAATATCCAAATTTTTGACTCATTTTGTTTGGCTTTGTCCAGAATTGCACCAAGAGGTACCCTTGGCACTGGGTAAAGCAAAATGGCTACCAGTTGCAACCAGAGCCACTTCCTGTCTCTGTTTATATATAAGCTTATGTACAGCCACTTCTGTGCATTACTAGCAAATTAAATCATCTTATTATAGCTTAAAAGACAGTGATGACAATACACTGAGCTTTATCCACCCACCATTTGTCAGAGGTATAAGAAACTGTGCAGTGGTAGCATTGTCACCTCACAGCAAGAGGTTCTCTGATTAATTCTCTGTTGGGGTGCCTTCTGTGTGTGGAGTCTGCATGTCCTCCCTGTTTCGTGTGGGTTTTCTCCGGGTGCTCCGGTTTCCTCCCACGTTACAAAGACATGCATCTGGAGTGTTTCTCCCCGGGCCTCCACTGAAAATTGGTTTCATTCCAAGTCTGACTTTCCCGGTTAGCGTATGATAAATAAAGTAAATAAACACAGAAGTGTTCATTTTTAAAGACTTCTTCAGAATGCGTTGAAAACATAAAACCACATGAATTAAATAAAATGGACCACACAACTCATTACCATAAAAATGAATCATAAACATGTTCACCAACGTTTAAATTCTCTTTTCTTTAAAGCACTAATAATAGATTCATTCAGTCCAGGTAACTTATCTGCTACCAAAGTCATTTGGCAGTGTAACTCCATATTCAGTAAATTGTTGTGTCATTCAACTCCCTTTCTTTTTTGTCACATTTTTCAAAATGAAAAATAAAAACTTATTGAAGTCTTTATAGGAGATGCTCTGTTTAGCAAGTATGTTGTTAAGATCTCTTCTTATAAATAGAATAATAATGCTGATTAATTGTTTCACTCTATTCTTAGCCATACCCACATAAAAGGCAGAGCAGGAGAAACATGTTACTATGTAAGTAACTCCTTTGGTTTTTTACAATCTTAATGGGCCTTACAGTTAACTAAGTTATTGTCAGAACCCACCATCACAAACTTGGTCAGATTTACATATTTGCACATTTACTAGAACCACGTGTAACTATGCTTTAGAGTCAATAGGATTATGGAAGAAAAGATGGCTAAAGATTCCCTGTTGCTCCATATAATAGCAGTGAGTTTCTCATGGAGGAGCATGACCTGGAAGAACCTGATTTGAAAATCAGCTCATATCATAGGAGAGCTGGTAACCAATCAGAGTACACTAGCGGGGAGGGAGAGGACTCGGACATTGATAGCTCAAGTGAAGATGGGGGGGGGGGGGTTCTTCAGAAGGACTTTAAAGAGACATATGAGAAATTTCATGCAGGATGACTTGAGAATATGAGCAAAGAAGATCTGATCAGGGAGTACCTTGAGATGGAGAAGTGTCTTCACCAGCT
>NC_056747.1:928610312-928745471 GCF_019279795.1 Protopterus annectens | reverse complement strand
TGGGTAAGTATTGCCCCTCTTTATAAAGTTCGTGGATGGCACTTGACTTTGCAGTTATTTGGGGGAGTGTTTCATTTGAACTGTTAGTAACAGCCTGCATTTAATTGCTGGAACCTGTGTTCTGAGAGGCTGCTTTCCAATTTATTTGCAAATATACAGAGCTGAGTATATTTTTTTGGTTTTAGAGTTTGTACTGTTAGTTGTTGCTTAGATCTCTGTTGAAACTATCCCCCACCCCCCCATTTTTTGCTGTGTCTTCAATTGGTATAACTGTTTTTTTACAGCTTGTGTGTCATCTAACTCGAGCATCACTTGCATAAAATTAGACCTGTTAGTAACAGCCTGCATTTAATTGCTGGAACCTGTGTTCTGAGAGACTGCTTTCCAATCTATCTGCAAATATATATACAGAGCTAAGTATATTTTTTTATTTTAGAGTTTAATTGTTGCTTAGATCTCTGTTGAAACTGTTGTCTCCCTGTTCTGAGAGACTGCTTTCCAGTCTGTCTGCAAATATACAGAGCTGAGTATATTTTTTTGGTTTTAGAGTTTGTACTGTTAGCTGTTGCTTAGATCTCTGTTTTGTCCTACCCACCCTCCCTATTTTTGGCTTGTAGTTTAAATTTGGTGGCTTTTGCAGTTGCCCACCCCACTGTAGATTTGATCTGGGACACTCCCCCAGTCCCATCTCTTTACCACATTTTACCTAATAAACTCTTTCTGCACCTGCTTTTAGTCCTTTTTAATTTAATTGCATTTTTTAAACTTTGTTTGGTCTAATATTGCTACATACTCGTGTGTGCTAGCTTGCACTGCATGATAATTGTTTTTACTACTTTTCTGTAAAAACAAAAAAAATCTGTAAGCCTGTTTCCTACCTTTCCTGTAACTAGTGTTCCAGATACAGATTTGCCGTATCCAGGACTGTGTGTAAGCTTCTGAGCCTCCCATGCCCTTCTGTGTTGGAGGGAAGCCTTCTAGCTTATCAGTGGGAGTAGTAAGCACTAGGTAACCCATCTACCACATAAGGAGTGGTACTGGCCCAGAAATTGTAGTTATTGGCCGTTTGGGCAATCTCTTCCATCTCTCTCAACTTTCTGATTTGAAAGCCTGCATTTGCACTTGTTTCTGTCCTGTAACTCGTCTAGTGCAGATATAATTACTATAGCACTCAATCTTCCTCATTACCTAGAGGAACACAGTTTTGGTACTTACTTTTCTCACTTGCTTAGAGAAAAAACAGCTCTTGTACTCACTTTCCTCACTTACCTAGAGGAAAATAGTTTTTTCATGCATGTCCAAGGGTCAGCTCCCAGTGTTCTCTCCTGTCTATCTGATGAATCTGGGCATCTTGAGGCAATATAGAAATTGCCTCATGTACACAGACAACCCTCTCCTCCTACCACCCAACACTGCAACCTGTGAGAGATGCACTTATCTAGCCAAACTGGAGGTAAAACTCTCTCCAACCAAGACTGAACTTGACATTCATGAGGAGAAGGTAAACATTTGCACCACACCACACTCATCACATAGTCTCACTAAATCTACACCACCAAAATCCACACATAGTAACACAAAAACATTCATGGAGGCTCTCAGTAATCATCTGTCTAAGCAACAGAGACCTCCAAAGCAGAAACGCAAGCAACCTGCATCCCCCAACACAACCCATATGACACATAGCCCACAGACTCAGTGTGCCACTCAACCACAGCCAATAAGGCAAAACAACGTACCCAACACACACTAGTCATAGGTGACTCTATAGTCAGGCACACTGATGCCACACTCACCAGGCTAAACAAGGAGAAGGTTACAGTCAGCTGCCTGTCGGGTGCCAGGATCCGCCACATAACCCACGCACTCAGGTCACGCCACAACAACTACAAATATGACTCTGTCATTGTCCATGTTGGTGTGAATGACCTGAGACGTACCTCCCTGGATTACATGAAAAGAGACATGGAAAAGCTCTCCGATCTTCTAGCCCAGGCAGGTATGACCCTAAACCTGAGTAGCATTCTGCCATCACCCAGAATGATACCGCAGTGCAAGGACAAAATGATTCAACAACTGGCTAAACTTCTGGTGTCATTCTAAGTGGATCCCAGTATCTGTATGCTTGGGATGACATAGTAGACAGACCACGATGCTTTGCCACAGATGGCCTGCACCTGTTGCCCCTGGGAGTCCGGATACTGGCTAAGGCTCTTGGTGCCCCTGTAGTGCCTTTTTTAGGCAAGGTTCAAATAACAAATTCACCACCGTAACAGGAACAGGCTAGCAAAAACTGAGGGTAATGCTAGCAGTCTAAATCTCAAAATGCACCCACTTGAGGCACTCCTTAAAATGGAGAACATCGATGTCTGTGCAGTGACTGAGGCCTAGTTCAAAGCTCCAGAGAGCACCCCTGCACTTCCAGGCTATAACTCCTACCACACTTTTCGGCCATGTAACCTGGACCGAAACACCAAAGGCGGAGGTGTGTCCATATTCATTAAGGATGTTCACACCTCCAGGCTAGTTGCTCAGCATAATGCATCCGAGGTTATCCAAGTGCAACTAAATCTGGGCAAAACTGCAATCCAAATTGTAGCTTGCTACAGTTCCCCCACCATGCCCCAGGATTCTCACTCCTCTTTTCTTGATGTACTGGAAAATATTAGGGTTCAACCAAACACCCTAATAATGGGCGACTTCAACTACCCCACCATTAACTGGAAAACTACTCGTGTACCAACTCCTTAGCTCAACGCTTTCTGGAATTCATAAACTCCAATGCCCTGGATCAACTTATCCAAACCCCTACCAGGGGCAACAATATCCTAGACCTAGTCATTACCAACATCGGTGACCGGTGTTCCACACCTGAAGTCGACTTCTCGTTGGTCCGATCAGACCATAAGCTAATCACCCTTGATATCCGCATCCCGCCCCCACCCCCCCATTAAGGAAACCACGATAAAAAAATTCTCCAAAGCCAGCTTCATGCTTCTTAAGACAGAAGTGGTGAACTTCATGACACCCATGCAGATGGACAATATAGTTAACTGCTGAATCCTACACAAATGCACTCTATAAGCACTTGCTCGAGTGCATGGATCGTGCTATCCCAAACAGAACCAAGACGCTATCCTGTAAAAAAAGGAAGCCAATCTGGTGGTCCCCTGCCATAAACAAACTGTACAACAGAAGGAAGAAACTGTTGCAAAAGAGAGTAAATTCCCATGAGTGGAGGAGCTCCCTGGCCAGCCTGAGTAAGAAGCTGAGATCCCTTATAAGATCCTCCAAAGCTATCTACGAAAACAAAATCGCCACTAATTCTAAGGACAACCACAAAGCATTCTATAGCTATGTCAAGAATCTCGATGGCAACACCCAGATCTGCTCTCAATTCCAGCACAACGGCAGGAAAATTACAAAATCAACTGATATTGCCAACATCCTGGCAGATAGGTTCAGTGCTAACTTTATCCCCCTCTCACCCCCTAAAGGGCCCATATCTATACAGGAAGAATGCAGAGTCCCTGTAATCACAACTATGCAGGTAAAAGCTGCACTCTCTAAAGCCAAAAACGCATCCATGGGACCGGACAACATCCCAGGCTGCGTTTTACACGAACTTCAGAATGAACTGGCTCCCCACTTAAGCACCATGTTCAATAATAGCCTCGCATCAGGCTTTGTGCCCACTGAATGGCACATAGCAACAGTTATCCCACTCCACAAAGGGGGAGCCACCACTGATCCCAGGAACTATCGACCTATTAGCCTGACGAGCCTGGTCTGCAAGGCCATGGAATGTATCATCATGGAACACGTAAACAAAGACATTGGTAACCTCCAAACTCTGTTTCCCACCCAGTTCGGGTTTGTGAAGGGCAGATCATGCCTCCTGAACTTGATCAACTTCTCTGAGGCAGTCACCAAAGCCGTAGATGAGGGTAAGGTGGTTCACACAGCCTATTTTGACCTCACCAAGGCTTTCGACACAATCCCCCATTCTGGAATTATAGCTAAACTCACTAAACTAGGTATAAATTCCTATGTCGCAAGATGGGTTGCCAACTGGCTCACTGACAGAACCCACACTGTAAAAGTTGCAGACTCCAAATCTGACCTCAGTCAGACCATCCTGGGACCTCTCCTGTTTGGTATCCACTTCTCTGAAGTACAGGCCAACACAGAAGGCCTCTGGCTCACGAAGTTCGCAGATGACTGCAAACTAGGAGCCATAGTCAAGTCCCCAAATGATGTGGACATCCTACAGAAGGGCCTCGCTGAGACAGATGCCTGGTGTCAGAGCTATGACCTCAAGCTCAATGCCAAAAAGTGCAGTGTCATCCCCTTTGGTAAAAACTCTGTACCCATAAACTACCACATAGGCAGCAATCTACTTAACACCGAATGTGTGATAAGAGACCTTGGGACCCAGGTGGACAGTAATCTGTCCTTTGATAGTCACATCGCCACAGTAGTCAGGAAGTCCTTCTACGTGGCACATCTCATCATAAAAGGGTTCGCATCCAGGAAAAAAGAGGTCATTGTTCCCCCTCTACTCGACACTCATTAGTCCCATTATAGAGTACAACGCCCCTTTTGGAATGTACCTCACAAGACATCTGCAGCATCTGGATAGGCCACAGAAGTACCTCACAAAGAGGATTACTGGCCTCAAACAAATGCCCTACACTGACCGCCTCAAAAACCACCAGCTTTACTCCATAGCATATCGCCTACTCCGAGGTGATCTCTGCCTAACATATAAAGCTATGTCAAACCCAGAGCTGTTGGACATGCTTCACCTAAAGAAATCCCAATCCCTCCGAGCTACACTCTCTAGGGACCTAAACCTCTTCACCACAATAAACAGGACATGCTGGAGGGATAGATTCCTGTCCCAGAGACTTCCCATACTTTGGAACAGGCTACCCATCTATGTCAAGCAAAGTTCTTCATTAGCACTCTTTTTAAGAAAACTCTTGATGAGTGGATGGGAAATAGGAAATAAACCCCGGGGATCACTTCTGTGTCTCTGCTCGATAGTGGCACAGGAAAATAACTTTCTTGGGTGGCTTAAGCCAGGGAACCTTGTTGGCTAGGCTTACATAGGCCCCTTGGGCCGATAGCCTAGTACCTACCTATGAACCAACATAAACTGAATTTTCCTGTTGCTGTTGTAAACTTCTGTTGATGTTTTTTTCTGCTTCAGTTAACAGATCTGTGAACTCTCCCTAGTTTGTCAGAAAACCCTTCCAGGCAATGAAACATGTTCTACTACTCATTAAAAATTTGCTGAATGTCACCATTGTCAACAGAAAAGGACAAGCACATAGTGTTATAGTAATTTACTTTTCACAGGTAGCTTTTGTCAAGCTGAATATATAGGTTCTTTATTGTAGGTGAAAAGCAATCTGCTCATTTGGTGTTAACCTCATGCACCACCCCTTCCACAATGTCAGCCAAGTAGTGTCTTGCCAAAAATAATTGCTTCAAATACAGATTCTCTTTTTAAAAAGTAGTCATCTGACAACAGGGAAAGCCTAACAAACTGACCTTTTACAATACTCTTTTTCATCCATCTGTGATGATTGCTAAAAGTTACTAAATAAACATTAGTAAACATTAGCTTCCTCCTATAAATGTTAAAAGTGAAGCCACCCGTAGATGGATTTTACTTATTAGAACATCCAGAAAGTTAATATGGCTCAATTTAAAATTGTAGCTAAATTATAAAAAAGTCAGCTGTCTATACAAGACAAATATTTAAAAAAGATTCAATAACACTTGAACTGGGCACAAGTCTTTAAGGTATTGTTTGTGGCTGGAGCTGAATGCATGTATTTTCAAAGGAGCATCTGTAGTGCAGTATAGAAGTGTAGTGGCACCTAAACTGAGAAAAACGTTCAGAACAAATGAGCAAGTTGTTTGTCTTTTGGCTTTTCCCAGTAAGGGGTCGCCACAGTGGAACTCCGGTCCGCTAATGATTGGCAGTCGATTTTTACAAAACGCCGAAGTGCCATTTCGACGTTCAACCTTCAACGAAGGCACGCCCACTTACACACGCATGTCTTTCGAATGCTACCCAACCGCGGGAGGACATGCAGACTCCACACACAAGGCACTCCCAAGCCCAGCCGAGAATCGAACGGGAGAACCTCTTGCTGTGAGGTAACAACGCTACCGCCGTACCACCGCGGCAGTCAGGTGAGCATCACAGATTCGCTTCCAGATAGCTGCAAACCTATTTTGTGAGAACTGCAGCCAAAGAACAAACTTTGAAGTGTTGTGAACAGCTTCTCAGAAGCCAGATAAAATAATAAAATTCTGTTGCAGGTGGAATTTACTTATCTAGGAGGGAATAGAACTCCTTTAATAAATACATTTTGTGATATGAAATATAGCATGCGATGCATTTGATTGGGAGTCTTTAGAATGATTTGCCAATATAACTGATAATCTTTCTACATTTGCTGATTTCCAAAATGTTTTGGATATGATTAGCCCCTTTTTCTGTAGTTGTCATTTTTTCCAAGATGTTCTTCAGTAAATGTTTACCAAAGAAGAAGCACAGAACAATGAATGAATTTATGTACTGTTTTACTAATTCTTGTTGGAAGACTTGTACTTTGACCTTGCCCCTTTTTTCAATAAATGTTCAACTGCCTGCATAAAAATTTGTGCATCATACAAGTTACTTCCAATGTTGTCTGAAGAGGAGGAGATGTGGTCAAATCAGAGCTATGCAGCTATTCCATTGCAGAATCCTTTGAACAGAAACAAAAGAAAGTTAATAACCTGATTCCTCCCAACCTAAAGCAGTTGGTTTCCTATAGCCAGCTGCATTGATCTTTGGGAATAGGTTTTGTAAGCAAATAAGTAAACCATGTGCACTTGTAGAAGTAATTGAACTTGTATGTTGAAATTTTGTTTTGTTTTTAGCTTATTTGTAAAAACATGTTTAAAAATGCTTAATTTTCTTTTATTTTCAGGAAAACTTTCAATGGAATCTGTTCAGGTTGTTTTAGAAGAACTGAAGAAAAAAGGTTGGTGACATGCTTTTTTGGCATAAATTATCATGCCCTTCCTCTGTAGCATTTAAAACCAACATTTCAATGACTGTTTTACAAAAAGTGGAAAAAAAAATTGAAGCTGTTCCGTAATAGTACCTTGTTTTTGTTATGTATAATATCTTACAACCATATACCCCCCTTAGATCTACTCACCAAAACCTTATAATCGTCCAAAAACCCAAGCGCCCAGCTGGGCAGCTTCTACTCTCCTTTTCCCTAGCCATAAAATGGAATGCCCTGCCCTCTACTCTGAGTACCTGTGACAATCCACACACCTTCAAAGCACAACTTCATTTTTACCTGTTTCTTCACAGGAGATGCAGCTGCACTCTTCAACTCATACCTCCCAAGCGCTGCTCCTCTTTCTCTCCTGGCTAACCTTCATACCTTCCTAATTTCTCTCATATACTTAGATTATAAATGTAACTAAACAGTAACATCCAGCCATCATGCTGTATGCCTGTCTTTCTCTTGAAATTTTTAATAATTTTGCTGTCTTTACTGAATGATATCTGTTTTGACTGTAATACTACCTGTTGGTTGTTATACTACCTGTTGACTGTAATACTACCTGTTGATTGTTATACTACCTGTTGATTGCAATGCAAATATTTTTCTTGTAATTCTCTATATAATGTAACTTTGTATTGTGGAGCTTTTCTCCCCGGGCCTCCACTGAAAATGGGCTCTCGAGCTCAGTGGACTTCCCCAGTCACCAAACTGGAATAAATAATAATAATATAAATAAATATAACTAGGAAGGAGTAATAGCAAGGGAGAGGACTTCAGGCTTTTGATAGGGGAAAAAGCAATGGCCATCGTATTGATCACTGCTGAGTAGCCTTATCTGTATGGGCTATATCCTGCCAAACATATAACAGCCGGCCAGCTTCCAAGGCTTCATAGCATCTTCCACTCGCCCAACATATCAGGCAACCTGAGCTGAGCTGAATGAAAGACAAGTTTGGGTACCATGCCCTTCAGACCTTTACTGCTCCCACCGAAGAGAATGCTCCTCCCAAGGCTTTCTGGGATCAGTGGTCAGCTTGTTCTGTTCCTTTGCTTGGCAAATAAGTTCCCTTTTGAGAAAAAAAACTTCCATTCTATAATAATTTGTGTTTTATCACTTTACTCTTCAGGAAAGTTATTTTAAGCTAGGAATTTTTGGTTTTAATGGGCTGTCGCAAGACTGTATTGTACTTTTAAACAGGAACTCTTTTTTTCCACTCAGATTAAAAGTTGTTTGAAGTAATTTAAACCATTTTTTTCTATGAAGAAATAGTGTTTAAAGCACTCTGCTACCCCAAAATGTAAAATAAAGTGATTTTTTTACTGTGTTTTTTTCTCTGAAAAAATTTGATTTTTAAATACTTTCATTTTTTTATTTATTTTTATTTATTTATTTATTTATTTTTATTTTGGACAACCCAAATCATATCCAATGAAGCTGTCATTTTAGAGAATACTTGGGAAAATTTAATCTCAAATTCCCCAGCTAATTGTATTAACCTACACAGGTATACACAGCTCGTCACATGCCCTACACAGATACTAAACAAGCATCCAGAATCCACCTTAGATTGGATCCTGATTTCAGATCCACACAAATTCTTAAACACTGGTATATCCTAAGCGATCACTTACCAGCTTTTACACATCAAACCCATACTTAGGTACTCAGACCCCACTCATACAGTACATCTAGAAACTTAACCAGCTTCAGCCAGATGACTTTCAGTCACTTCACTCTCTCAAAGCTCAGAATTGGACCCCACTAAAAACATTAACCTTAGAAGATGCTGTAAACTATTTCAATAAGGTCTTCATTAATATCCTAAATACTTTAGCCTTCATTCGGTACAAAAATAAAACTTAATCATGCTCCTTGGCTTACAAGACCAACAAAACAAATTCTTGTTTCCAGAGACCGAGCCTGGAAACAATGGTATAGAAACAAAAACCAAGCAAATGAAATTACCTTCAAACAACTTTGCAGTAAAGCCAAGAATTTAGTTAAAAATTACAAAAACATATTTTTCACAACAATTTTCTAGTCAAAGAAATAACCCCCCAAAAATCTGGAAATCAGTCTCTTCTGTTCTTAATCCTAGGACCACACAAAACCCATCACTATCCCTTGATAAAGATCCACAACAAATAGTCCACATTTTTAACTCCCACTTTATCAATAGCATTCTTAAACTTGCCAAGGAACCCCCAACAATAACAAACAACCCCCCCAATAATAAGGCAGGCACCTCATACCCAGCTCATGAGAATCCCAACTTACATCCCTCATTCCACAAAGGCACCACTGATAACACCAATATTCTTTCTTAAACCTGTGCCCACCTCTCTAGTATTTAAATTACTATCTAAACTAAGACCTTGCTCCCTAAAAACCAACAACATCCCCTCAGAATACCTGAAACTTGGTGCTATCTCAATAGCCTACCCCGTCAGTATTCTAATTAACTGATCCATCTCAGAATCCACAGTCCCCCAAATCTGGAAGAAGTCTATCATAACACCATTGCACAAAGGTGAAAGCACTAATAATTTAACCATCTATTGACCTATTTCCATTCTCTCACCACTATCTAAAATATTGGAAAAGTGTATATACACACAATTACTAAAACACCTCTCTGACAATAATCTCCTCACCGCTACTCAACATGACTTTCATCCTGCACACAGCACCACTACAGCCTTACTTTCACTGATAATGTGTACAAAACTCTTGACTCTGGTCAATTGACTACAGTAGTCGTACTAGACCTATCCAAAAGCTTTCGACACAGTATCACATAATAAACTTCTCCAACAACTAGCAACAATAGGATGCTCTGAACATACCCTTACCTGGTTTCTCGATTACCTGAAGAATCAGTCAGATGGCAAAACAGTCAATCTGGTTATCTGGTTGATAAGACAGGAGTTCATTCTTGGACCTTTGCTTTTTAATGTATTCGAAAATCTCCACACAGTCCACAAAGCTCACTCATTCAATATGTGGACAATTCTACTATCCTATCTTCATCTAGCAATTTCCCAGATTTCCTAAAAATAACATAAAACACCATGTTAAGTTGTCAATCTCGCCTTCATTCTTGCTTGATGGGTTCGGAGCCGATCCTCGACTCCGACTCGGCACTTGCTTTAGCTCGAGAACTCCTTTTACCAGCTCGAGGCAGCCCCATATCCCATGATGCAAGGCAGTAAGTACCCAGATCTCGTTTGCCGCTTCGCTTGGGAGGTCTTCTTTTTACCAGCTCCTGGTAAGTTGTTTCACTTTGTGATTTTCAAGCCCCTTTTTAGTCAAAAACTAATTTTTTTATAGTTTAAATTTAATTTCTATCCCTTCCTGACAGAAATTCCCTGTCTTTTTGAATTTGTTCTTAGTTATCCCTATCCCATCCCCTGTTAGGGTGTGTGTGTTGGTGTTTTTATAGAATACCTTTTGGTATTTTGTGTAATTTAATTTTATTTTGACTGGTGTGTGTGTGTTTTGTGTGTCGGCACCATGTCAAAGGAGAGGGTTTCAGGTTTTAAGAAGTGTGACTCGTGCTGTCAGAAAATGTCCCTGACAGGCGGTCACACTTCTTGCCTGTATTGTCTGGGCCCTCTTCACCTGCAGGACTCCTGTGCTATTTGTCACTCCTTCAGCCAGAGAGTCCTGCAGGAGAGAATAACAAACTGGTTCTTAGGGGCCTTCTTAAGCCGGAGGGCTCTCCGGCTAAGTCGGCTCCACGAAACCAGCAAGAGTTTCCAAGGCCCAGGCTTCTGTTTCTAAGCCTGCGGCCTCGGCTCCGACTTCGTGCAGAGTCGAGATCGGCTCCGGCTGGAGCCGATTCTGGCTTGACTAAGCCCGGCACCGATGGCCATCGGTGCGAAACTGTATTGTCCGCCGATGTCGGCTCCGATCGGCTCCGACACCCATGTGGCACAGGCATCGGTGTCGGCTCGATTGGCTCCGACACCGTTACTTTCGTGGCTGTATCGGCTCCGGCTGGAGCCGATACATCGGCGTTCTGTCGACTCCGAAATCGGCTCCGACAGGATCCGTAGTGTCGGATCCGCTGGCTCATTCCCGGGAGAGGTGGAGGGCTCCTTCCTTGGAGCCGATACTTTCGGCTCCGGCTTCACCTCTTCTGTCAGAACGGAGCCATCGGAGCCGATCTTCAAGGTCATCCAGGTTGTCTGACCATGACCTAGAGAGTGGTCAGCAGATTGCTCAAGTCACAGGTACTGGCCCAAATGCTTCACAGTCCGTCTCAGCAGACTGTTGGTCCACACCCCATTACAGTTCCTCCTTCAACTCTACCCCAGAGCTTGGAGTTGGAGTCTTCGGGCATAGTTACTGCTACGGCTGGAGGACGGATACCCCCTTCTGTTCCTTCAGCCTCTACTCTTATCTCCTCTTCCTTAGAGGGATTCGGTGGTCGGGCTTCCATGGTCTCCTCCGAGGGGGTGAGTGGCATCGGACCCTTGTCCGAACCCGCTCTTCCCCTTGGAGCCTCGGCCTTGGTGAGCTCGGCTCCGACATCTGCCTCGGATGCTTCCCTTTCGGTGGTCCCTGGAGTTCCTAGCTCTTGAGCGGGTTCTCTCGGACCTGCCTGGGAGGGAGCATTCGAGGTGATGAAGAGTGTACTGGCCACTGGTATCAGTCAGCAGTCTCTTCCCGTAGCTCCTCCCTCTATTGTACCTGTTGACATCTCTGCCACTTCTCTTGCTACAGGACCCAGAGATCCTCCGCCTCAGGTTTCCCCATTGGGAATTTCCCCTCTTCCGAGGATTCTCCTGATGTTTGGAGATCCTCCTAGGAAGAGGACTTGTAAGAGGAAGCATGTAGACTCCCCGAGTCTGTCACGTCGGATACTGACTTTGATGAGTCAGAGGGATCCCTAGATCCCCTCTGAGGATGTCTCCTTTTCAGACATCCTAGAACTTCTGAAACAGAGGGAAACTGGCCCACCAACAATCCCTCTGAGGATGAGTCAGTATACCTAGAGGCGTTTGGATCTCGGCCCTCCACCTCCTGGGTGTCTCCGCCTTCGACCCCTTATGCAGGTTATTGCGAAGGCGTGGACAGCTCCTGACTCTGTAGAGCCAGTCCCTAGGAGGCCTTCTAAATTTATCACTGCCCCTAGTGACAAACAATTCCTTACCAAGGGTGTCCCGCTGATGCCATGGTGGTGGCTGCGGCCACCAAAAGGAACTTGCAGATCCTTCCGTGCCGTCCATCCTCCTAATAAGGACTCTAGGACCATGGATAGATGCGGCAAGTGGATGTTTTCCTCAGCGACCTTTGCTATGCGTTCGCTGAATTATCTTTGTCACTTCACCAGACTCCAGAGATATCCTGAAGGAGCTGGGAGAAGTAGTTCAGGATCCTACAGCTGCAGGGGCTCAAGAAAGATTGCTTCGCAGCTAGGAACCCTCAATTCCATTGCTAACTCCTCCATGCGGCTAATATCTTATGCTGCGGATGGAGCGAGTAGAGCATGAGCACAGGTGTGGCTCTTAGGCGCCAAGCCTGGATGCGGCTATGTGATTTTGCGGATCCTTTAAGGCGTCCTTCACAAATTCTCCCTTTGATGGGTCAGCTTTGTTTGGCCCTCAGGTGAAGAGACCTTGACCAGGTGTGAGCAGGACGGCAAGACTCTTTCTGCTGTTGGAGTCCGTTTTCCACCCCTTCTAGGCCTTATCCCAAAGGACAGAAGGGTGGTAAGATGTGGTTCCGTAAATCCCAAGGAGTCACGCGGATTCACGTGGTCAGTTTACCCCTAGAGGCAGAGGGGTAACAACAACAGGCGCCGCTCTAGAGGCAGAGGGGTCGAAAACCAGGAAACAGGGAGCCTCTCTCTGATAAGCCCTTTCAGCATCCCTGAGGTGTTGCCCGGCTGTCCCTCCTTGGAGGCAGTCGGGGAAGATATCACTGTACCCAGAAGCCTGGCATTCCCTCACTCAAGACAGATGGGTACAGTCGATCATATCCAAGGGTTACATAATTCCTTTCGAGGAAAGTCCCTTCCCTCAAGTTCCCTTCCAGGCGTACCACCGGTCTAAGGGACATTGCAGAGTTAGAAATCGCAAAACTACTGCAAAAGAGCCATTCAGCCAGTTACAATAGACCATTCAGAGCCGGAATCTACTCAAGGTTCTTTTTGGTCCCCAAAAGACGGAGACTGGAGACCAATATTGGATCTCAGCAGACTCAACAAGTCTGTCAGGAAGACAAGATTCGAGCGGTCACTCTTCAGTCAATTCTGCCCTTCTTACAGAAGGACAACTGGATGTGCTCAATAGATCTTCAGGATGCGTACTATCACATCAAAATTCACAGACGCTCCAGGAGATTTCTCCGCTTTCGGCTGGGGTCCAGTCATTTCCAGTTCAGAGCCCTGCCCTTTGGTCTCACTACAGCCCCAGAGTGTTCACCAAATGCATGGCAGTGGTCACGGCTCACCTGAGGCGTCAAGGATTCCAGGTGTTTCCGTATCTCGACGACTGGCTCCTGTCAGCCACCACCAGGCATCAGCTTATACAAGCCAGGGATTACACAATAGACCTTTGTTCTCATTTGGGCATCTGTCAACTTGAAAAGTCATCCTTATCGCCCTGCCAGTCTATTACCTTCATAGGCGCAAACTTAAACACTGTTGCGATGTCATCTGCCCTTACAGAACAAAGAGTTTCAGACATTCAGACTCATGTCAGGATCATTCTGGCCAGCAAGAAAGTACAGGCCAGAATGGTTCTAAAAGTATTAGGTCTCATGGCTGCGGCCATTACTCTTCTTCCCGGCTCGATTCTACATGCGCCTCCTTCAGTGGATGCTGTTCACACAGTGGTCATACCAGCAACTCCCAATCGTCACCAGATTCTGGTGACACAAACATGCAAAGAACATCTTGCTTGGTGGATCACATCGTCTCAGGTTCACCAAGGCAGATGCTTTGTACCTCCGTCCCCGATAGCCACTGTCACCACGGATGCCTCCTGATCGGGTGGGGGTCATTATCAGGGCAGGATGGTTCATGGGACGTGGCAACCGTTCGAGTACCATCTGCACATAAATGTCTTGGAGATGAGAGCAGTGCTTTTAACGTTGCAAGCCCTCAACGACTTTCTTCCCGTAGGGACAATTGCAGTCCACACAGACAACATGTCTGTAGTTTGGTATATCAACAAACAGGGCGGAACCAAGTCCTACCCTTGTGTCGAGAAGCGCTCAGACTATGGCAATGGGCGATCTCCTCTCATCGGTTTCTGGTAGCAGCGCATATCCCTGGGAAAACCAACATTATAGCGGACAGATTGAGCAGAGCTATTCTCATGCCTCACAGTGGTCTCTCAAGCACTCCATAGTGGCAGAGACTTTCCTGGAACGGGGTCGTCCATGTTGCGCCTTTTTTGCTACTCCCCAAAACAGCAAATGTCCAGACTTCTTCAGCCTCTTCCCTCTATCAGGCCATCCCCCCAGAGGCGCTCTGACCCAGGATTGGCCCCAGGGACTTCTTTATGCCTTCCCCCCATTTCCTCTGATCCCTCAGGTGATCCAGAAAGCTACCGTTTGAGAGCCAAATTGATTCTCATTGCCCTTACTGGCCTCGACAAGTTTGGTTCCCGTTCCTCCATCATCACCTTTTGGTGCAGCCGTGGCATCTGGACCCAGTGCCAGATCTACTGATTCACCAATCCGGTCAGCTGCACCGGTCAATCCCTTCTCTCAACCTCACAGCATGGTTGCTCCACTTCCTTCCTTAGCCAGGCTTCCTTTGATCTCTAACCCAGTTAGAGATATCATAGTAACTTCACTAAAATCCTCTACCAGGAGGATTTACACAAGCAAATGGAAGCGTTTCTCTTATTGGGCTAAGGCCCAAAATATTGATCCTTTTACTGCCCTGTTCAGGCAGTTCTGGACTTCTTAGCAGAGATTTTTCATGCAGGCTCCTCTTCTTCCACAGTCAGAGTTCAGTTGGCTGCTATTTCTAATTTTCATGTCGGGATAGCAGATCATAATATTATGTCCCATAGGCTCTGCAGGGCCTTCTTGAAAGGAATTTTCCTACTAAAGCCTCCAATCAGGAATCCTCCTCCTCAGTGGGATCTAAATTTAGTGCTGACATCCTTGATTCTTCCCCTTGAGCCAGCTGTTTCTTGTTCCTGAAATATCTTTCTTGGAAAACTTTATTCCTAGTGGCTATTACATCTGCCAGGAGGGTGTCTGAACTTCATGCTCTTCGGTTCGACCCCCTATTTGATTTTTCACAAAGACAGAGTATCTTTGAGAACTAATCCATCCTTTTTACCTAAGGTCGCTTCAAAAACAATCTGAATCAATCCATTGATCTCCCTGTATTTTTTCCTAACTATTCAGATAGAGCTGAACAAAAGCTACATTATCTTGGCGTCCACCGTCAGCTTAGATATTATTTGGACAGAACAAAAATTTAGAAAATCTGATCAACTTTTTGTTTCCTATGCGGATAATAAAAAGGCCTTCCTGTTTCTAAAGTGACTTTGTCCAGATGGCTTTCTTAGGTCATCACTGAAATTTATACGATCAGGGGAAAACAGCTGTGCACAAAACCTAAAGCACATTCAACTAGGAGTTTAGCTACTTCTACAGCTTTTCAAGCTAGACTGGCTTTGGACAGTATTTGTGCAGCGGCCACTTGGGCCCTCCTCACACTTTTGTTTCCCATTACAAATTGGACTTGGCCTCCAGGGACAGAGCCAGTTTTGGCTCTACAGTCCTCAAGAGTTTGTTCCATTGAGCCACCCAGGATAGAGGTGCTAGGGGCCGGTCCCATCAAGCAAGAATGAAGGCGAGATTGACAACAACATTAAGAAGTTATGTACCTACCATAGCGTTCCATGTTAGTTGTCTTCTCTGCCTTCTTTCTTCGACCCTCCCTCCTTCCCCTGGCCTGGACAGACCTTGTATAAGAAACTATTATGCTAAAGACCATTCAAACCTGGTCCTTTTTTCCATCTGTAAGTTTCTTCTTCCTTTGGGAAGTATTTTATGCTTGGTGTTATTGCCCTTTGTCAACAAACGAGATCTGGGTACTTACTGCCTTGCATCATGGGATATGGGGCTGCCTCGAGCTGGTAAAAGGAGTTCTCGAGCTAAAGCAAGTGCCGAGTCGGAGCCGAGGATCGGCTCCGAACCCATCAAGCAAGAAAGAAGGCGAGAGAAGACAACTAACATGGAACGTTATGGTAGGTACATAACTTCTTATTTTCAACCATAGAAACTTGGCTAAATGAAGCACAGCTACTACTAAATCCCCACAAGTCTAAGCTACTACATTTTTCATCTAGACCACCTCCTCAGGACTTTAAAGTTTACTCCCAGAACAAGGCAACCAATCACACCAAGGCACTAGGAAGCAATGAGAACTTGCAGATAAAGCACAAACTCGTGGAAAAAAAACGAGAGTGAACAGAAATAAAAAACGTTATTAACGCATTAACTTAGATCACCGCGTTTTGATCTGTACACCACAACTTCATCAGATAATACAGTCACCATGACCCCCACTCTTTAAATCTTTTGTCCGAGATGGGGAATAGAAACCAGAATAGGTTTAAGAATACATCCAACCCTGGGAATGTGAACTTTGATGACCCTTGAGTACCCCCCTTTAAGGAGGTCAGAGAGATTGAAAATGAAAACGGCCATGCAATACTATTTTTTACAATAAAGGGAGGATACTGGAGAGGGTGAGATATTAGGACAATAAATGGCTTACATAGTGAGGATGGAAGAATTTTGAATATAGTCCCTAATGTTGGTAGAGAGGAAGAGCAGCTAGTTTAGAGATGGTATTAAATACACCTACACAAATTTAAAACATTTTAATTACAGTAATTTAGAGAGCAATGTTGTTTCTTTTTTAAGTTATTTATTAAAGGACTCAAATTTTATCCCTAACAAAAAAGTGAGATTAGCAACATACTAATAGATCTTAAATTATTTATAAGGAAGAAAAACTTGAATTATATTTTTCTGGAGAAAAGGACATAGAGTAAGAAGTAATGTTGAGGAAGAGAAGTACATATAACCCACCCCTCCATCTACAATTGAAATATATTGAAACGTATGTAGAAAAAGAATTGAAGGAGAAATTAAGATTAAGATAAATAAGGTGGTTCCTAACTTGTCAGTAGAGGAAAATAAATTGTTAGAGGACTTAAGAGAGGTAATAAATACGTGAGTGTTATGAAGCTTGATAAGGGGGGTTAAATTGTACTAATGGATACTATTTTATACGTAGCCAAAATGATAAAAATATTGCCTATTATAGGCTTGCCTTTGCACTAAGGGAATTGTGTGAGGATGGGATGTTGGATGAAAATACGATAGAACAACCAGTGATACCATCATTTTTTGGAATACTGAAAGTGAACAAAAATGTTATGGACCCACCATTTAGGCCCATAGTAGCCGCAAATGGGTCCAAGACTTAATCCTTTAGCTAAATTTTTAGACTGTAAGCTAAAAAAGTCTGGGTTCAACAAGCTGTTATTTTAAAAGATTCTTTGGATTTCCTGAGGAAAGTTAAAACAGAGTTGTATAATGAAGATAGGTTTGTCACTATTGATATTCAAGGTTTGTTTAGTGTGATCCCACATAACGTTGGACTTGAATGTTTCAAGGAGGAACTTGTACAAAAGGGACAATTAAGTGATGAATTTAAAGTATGTCTAGAACTGATGGAATTAGTATTGAATAATTTCCTGTTCTTTGAAGGAGAATTTTTTTAAACAGATAAGTAGTTATGGGGGCATGTTGTGCCCCCCACCTATGCTAATATAGTATTGTCAACTTGGAAGGAGAAATGCATTTTCAATTCGAGGTACATAAAAAAATTTGAATTTATATAAGCAGTACCTGGATGATATTTGTATTTTCTGGACAGAGACAGAAAAAGAGCTTAGTGAGTTCATGGAATATATTAATCATACTACTGAATTTTTAAGAGTTATACATCATATTACAAAAAAAATAATTGTTTGGACGTCACAATACATAAGCTAGATGAAAGTAAAGGTTTTAAATCTACAGTGTATAGGAAAAATACTTTTTTTAATTCCTATTTATATTTCACTAGCACTCACCCCTTTAAACAAAAAAGAATATTATATGGGGACAATTTATTTGGGGATTTAGAATGACGTCAAAGGATGCAGAATTTTTAGAGGAATGTGAGAGGATAAAATATGTTTTTGGAAAGGAAGTATCTGAAAAATGTGATGAAGTTATGAAAGAGGCGAAGGAAGGAAGACAGGATAAGTTGAGACCAATTTTAGGAAAGGATTTAGAGAGTCACACAAGTACAGAATTGATACCCACATTCGAGAAGAATGTGGGTAAAGATAAGGGCAATGATGAATATAAGGGAGCTTTTATAATCAGTTTTAATAGTGACACCTACTCAATTAGGGAGATTGCAAGTAAGAATTAGGAGGACTTTTCTTATTTTTCTGAATTGGAAAAAAATTTTAAGGAACTCTTACAGTTTGTGTTTAGGAAGGGTCATAACATTAAGGAAATTTTGGAAAATGAGAAATACAGGGATAGGTTAAATATCAACAATAAGAGAATTGGCACATGTAAATGTGGGGCATGTTCCCAGTATCCATATATAAGTAATAAAGAAATGATATATTTGACAGCAAGGGATAGATTCTTGAAGTCAACATGTTTTACTAATTGTGAGAGTGCAGGAGTGATATTTGGCATTATGTAAAAAGTGTGACACCTTCTATGTTGGGAAGACCGCACATAAATTAAAGAGAATAATTTATGAGCATTTACGTGACATTCAGATTAAAGAAGTAAGGAATGCACTTTATAAACATACAATGAACTGCTCATTAGCTACATTTACTTTGTTTGTACTTGAAAAGATAGCTCAAAACCCTAGAGGGAGGCCATGGGAAACTAGGTTTGAGTTTAGGGAGTTGTACTGGCAACTAATACTGGTGGCCAATAGAACACTTGGACTAAATGAATCAATTTCCATGGCCCCCGTTATAAAATTAAGGGCAGCCAGGCTTTGATTTAAATGCTCGGTAGATGGTTACAAAATAATTTTTATAATACATAAGTATGTTTTTATCATCCTTCAGTAAATACACATTGCTATTTTATTTTTCTAGAAGTTGTTCTAAAACATTTTTTAAACTGTTTTAAATGTAATTTGCATAACTGGTCACAAGATGGCAGTGCTGTATTGATTTAGATTAATAGTTTTTAAAGTAGATGTTAATAGAATTTTACATATAAATGGAACATTGTTTATTTATTAGCAAATAACAGTCCAATAAGTGCCACAACGGGGCAAATGCCTCCCTTCTAAGCAGCAACACAGATAAAACAAAAATTAATAGTAGGGTAGGCAAACCAATTACTGATGCTAGATATCGAAGACTGTCCAACATATATTCAGTGTAGAACACACACCAAGCACAGGCTCTGATAATCCAAACGCAAAGACTTTATTTCAACAATAGTAACTGCAGGTAAGCGCTTTCACCATACTGGCTTCTTCAGACCCATCAGTTAAAAATTACACACCCATTTAAATCCATTACTTAGGCGGGAAAAGCATATCATCATTTAAAATTTAAAGATACAGTATATAACTGAATAGTTACATAGTCATAGGAAATTCTCAGCTTAGATAATACATAGTAAAACTAATTTACAAACTGATGAACTCATCTACTATACTTAGTTAAGTTTAAAATGCCTAAATTCTAAACAAAATATTGAAACTATCAGCTTAAATAATGTATGAAATAATATATAAAATCTTAAATAGTTGATCAAGAAATTTTTCCTTAAATATTAAATAAAACATATACACAATTTAATAAACTCATCATCTGCAATTAACTAAATTTTAAGATGCCTGAGTTCTAGAATAAATGCACAAACCCAAATCATGAATACCAGCTCATCATTACATGACAATACAACAATTAAAAACATTTAAAACATCCATATAAGCATCAAATAGTGATGATAATACAACTTATAATGAACTGGTAATAACATTACCTATGTAATTTCCTAGATCTTAAAAATGGTTTCACTGAAGCCATAGCATTCAGACCAGGTGGGGTATCAGACTTCAGTCTGATAATCCAGTTAGCTTCCCTAGTCTCAGTAAAGGTCCTAATGTCACCCCCTCTAGGTCCTGGTACAATATGTTCTATTATGCGAAACAGGAAAGTGTGTTTATGCCCTCTCTCCATTACATGTCTCGCTAGTGCATTAGTCTTCAGACCGATCCTGATGTTATATACATGCTCACGTATTTGATCCCTAAATTTCCTATTAGTCTTACCCACATAGAACGCATCGCATTCTATGCAGGAGGCTAAATAAATGACATTGGACGATTGACAAGTACCCCTTACTTTAAACTGGTATTCTCTTAAAGTTACGGGGTGTGTAAACCTGTCATCCATACTTATATAATTACAGAAATTACACTCATTACACTTAACAGTTCCATATTCTACCAACTCATCCTTATATTGATGCTCTAATGGATAGCATAATAACCTTCTTAAACTTTTCTTATTTCTATAAATAAACCTGGGTGCTTCACCCACAATATTTTTAATCGTATGGTCGATAGTTAAGACGTCCCAATATCCTCTAACAACGTCTTTAATATTACCTACATCACTAGTGAAATATAGAGAACATGCTAAACCACTATCCATCCTATGACCACTACTATCCGAAGATGCATCCACTGTCATTTCACTCTCTGTTACATTGACTTTCCCAAAATAGGGTGCAGCTCTATTCTCTCTTAATATGTTCATATCTTGAAATCCTCTAGAAATATCTAAAGCAGAATATCCTCTCAATGAAAGTCTATCTCTTAAATCATTAATCTCATGTTCAAATCCAATACTAGTTGGATTATATCTAGATATTCGCATTGCTTGCCCTTTTACTATATTCTGATAGACATAACCTGGATGCATACTCGTCCTGTGTAAAAGGGAGTTCTTGTGGCAATCCTTCCTGTATACTCCTGTGTTGACTTAACTAAGTATAGTAGATGAGTTCATCAGTTTGTAAATTAGTTTTACTATGTATTATCTAAGCTGAGAATTTCCTATGACTATGTAACTATTCAGTTATATACTGTATCTGTAAATTTTAAATGATGATATGCTTTTCCCGCCTAAGTAATGGATTTAAATGGGTGTGTAATTTTTAACTGATGGGTCTGAAGAAGCCAGTATGGTGAAAGCGCTTACCTGCAGTTACTATTGTTGAAATAAAGTCTTTGCGTTTGGATTATCAGAGCATGTGCTTGGTGTGTGTTCTACACTGAATATATGTTGGACAGTCTTCGATATCTAGCATCAGTAATTGGTTTGCCTACCCTACTATTAATTTTTGTTTTATCTGTGTTGCTGCTTAGAAGGGAGGCATTTGCCCCGTTGTGGCACTTATTGGACTGTTATTTGCTGATTTGTTATTGCCGGTGCACTAGCGGGGACATGACTGATGCTATTGGAGCCGTTACAGCTATTGAGCTTCCGTATAACCTTAAGGAACCAGAGATGACGACAAATGTGCGCCCAGCAGTGGAGAAGTTCCAAGAAATGGTTGCCTCGTTGTATAACCCGTTAACTTTATATCAGGCGGAGGTTGATACATTGGATGAAGGGAGAGATGAACCGGTTGATCGGGAGGCATTGAGAAGTTCGTTGGAGAGACTCGAAGGGGATTTATTCAAGCTGAAACGTATGCAGACGCAAAGGCAGCACTTTGATGTCTGCTTACAGCGGAAGATTATACCGAGAGGGTTAAGGGTGCTGAAGATGCCTACTACTGGCACCCTTTATCCGGAACTTTTATATAGATGGCAGAAACTGAATATTCAGGTAAGCTTGAGCTACATGGAGTTGCTCAATGACTTCTTTAAACCCTTAGAAGACTCTCTAAAAAACGCTGTAACCAAACAACAGCGAGATTTGTTTGAACGCTTCCCAGATAATATTTTAAATGAGCATTTCGATAGACTTTTAGACAGTGTTTCTCAATATGAGAAACGCTTATTGGATCAGAAAAGATCCAAACTTAATCGGGATATACAAGATTTTCAAAAAGGGAACATTTTCACTTGGCCGAGGTTTGAGGGCAGAAGTGCTGCTGCTCCATTGGAATCATCTAATAGAGACAATTATGTAAGAAATAAAACAGTTATATGTGATGTGCCAGTTACAATGTATAGTAATGTATCTGATATAGTTGATAGGAATGTGATTGGAGGTGATTCTGTTAGCAGCAACATTGAAGCACAAGACGAAGTTATTAATGTGACCAATAGCATTACCAGCAATAGAAATGGGTGTGTTATAAATGAAGATATGATTAATACCATTTCACCAGCTCAGTCAGAGAATGTTACTGAACCCCGTAGGGTGAGCCCGTTAGTAGGAGCTGACAGGGGAAATAATAATGTGAATGAAGTAGTTGTGCGCAAGAAAACTTTTGAAGGGAATGCTGTTAGAAATACTAGAGGTAGGAATTACAAGACAGTTGATGATAATATAGTAGAGGTCCACAACTTTGACATAGCGCACCCTTTCCCTATCCGTGTAGACAGACAAGAAGGGAGGATGCGTTCAGCAAGCAGGGGAAGGCAGAAGAGGAAACATTCTGCAGAGAGGTATACCAACCACAATATAAAGAAAATGTGGGAAGGGAGGGTGAACAATTAGTTTACAATATTTCTAAACACAACTTGACACCAGATGAACTAGTTGTGTTGAATAAAGGTCTATCTTTCATTCCCACTAGGACTAGTAATTATGAAGAAACTATCAGAGATTTTAAGCTTTTTATTCGTAATTTGTCTCTAAAAATATTTTTTAATGGTCAAAATTTACAATCAAGAAATGAGTTTAAAAAACCGAGTGTTTTTGTACCTCCCTTACATCCTTTAGTAGCTACGTATAGCAAGTTAGTAGAAAATGAATTATCCAAGATTTATGAGAATGGTGCTAATAAGAACACTAGGAATAGACAGAATTTGTCCTATGAGCAGAGAGCTTCGTTGAAGAGACTTATGAATGACCAGTCACTAACCATTAGACCTGCCGATAAGGGGGGAGGGGTAGTGCTAATGGACAGAGAGCAATATGTTAATGGAATGAGATTAATGTTGACTGATGATGTACATTACATGCACATAGAGAAGGATATGATTGATAATATTGTGCATAGGATTCAGCATAGCTTACAAGATCTCCGCACAGCAGATATTATTGATTCACAATTATATGATTATATGTTTGTACAGTACCCATTAATACCAATTCTCCAGGGACTTCCCAAAATCCATAAGAGTTTGGATAACCCCCCATATAGACCAATAGTGGCAGGTAGAGGGTGGTCTACCGAACCACTCTCCATTTATGTGGAAAATCAACTAAGACCCTTAGTGGATAAGAATGAGTATATTCTAAGAGACACCAAACAATTTCTTATAGATTTGAATGAGTCTTTAAGTAATATGTCATTAGATAATGAATTTATTTTTGTTACCATGGACGTGCAATCTTTGTTTACGGTTATTCCCAACATAGAAGGCATAGAGATGGTAAGTGATTATTTGAGACGCAATTCAGAGATGACTGAAAATAAGATTGAGTTAGTTATGTTTCTTCTTGAATTAATATTAGAATCTAATGTTTTTTACTTTGAGGGCGAGTATTATTTACAGAGGGATGGCGTGGCTATGGGCACTTCATGTGCCAATAGCTACGCCAACCTGTTTATGGCTGAATGGGAGCACGTCCATTTATTCAGTCTGGAACGGTACAACAAGTTTGTGCCATTCTTTAGACGTTTCGTGGATGATTTGTTTCTCATTTGGACAGGCACCTTAAGTGAATTGAATGAATTAATTTACGACATTAACTCAAGTAGTGAGTATCTCAAGTTCACTTATGAATGGTCAGGAACCAAGTTACCATTTTTAGATGTATATGTAGAAAGATTATCGAATGGCATGGTTAACACAGGAGTATACAGGAAGGATTGCCACAAGAACTCCCTTTTACACAGGACGAGTATGCATCCAGGTTATGTCTATAAGAACATAGTAAAAGGGCAAGCAATGCGAATATCTAGATACAATCCAACTAGTACAGGATTTGAACATGAGATTAATGATTTAAGAGACAGACTTTCATCGAGAGGATATTCTGCTTTAGATATTTCTAGAGGATTTCTAGATATGAACATATTAAGAGAGAATAGAGCTGCACCCTATTTTGGGAAAGTTAATGTAACAGAGAGTGAAATGACAGTGGATGCATCTCCGGACAGTAGTGGTCATAGGATGGATAGTGGTTTGGCATGTTCTCTATATTTCACTAGTGATGTAGGCAATATTAAAGACGTTGTTAGAGGATATTGGGACATTTTAACTATCGACCATACAATTAAAAATATTGTGGGTGAAGCACCCAGGTTTATTTATAGAAATAAGAAAAGTTTAAGAAGGTTATTATGCTACCCATTAGAGCATCAATATACAGATGAGTTGGTAGAATATGGAACGGTAAGGTGTAATGAGTGTAAGTTATGTAATTATATAAGTATGGATGATAGGTTTACACACCCCGTAACTTTAAGAGAATATCAGTTTAAAGTAAGGGGTACTTGTCAATCATCCAATGTCATTTATTTAGCCTCCTGCATAGAATGCGATGCATTCTATGTGGGTAAGACTAATAGGAAATTAAGGGATCGAATACGTGAGCATGTATATAACATTAGGATCGGCCTGAAGACTAATGCACTAGCGAGACATGTAATGGAGAGAGGGCATAAACACACTTTCCTGTTTCGCATAATAGAACATGTTGTACCAGGACCTAGAGGGGGTGACATTAGGACCTTTACTGAGACTAGGGAAGCTAATTGGATTATCAGACTGAAGTCTGATACCCCACCTGGTCTGAATGCTATGGCTTCAGTGAAACCATTTTTAAGATCTAGGAAATTACATAGGTAATGTTATTACCAGTTCATTATAAGTTGTATTATCATCACTATTTGATGCTTATATGGATGTTTTAAATGTTTTTAATTGTTGTATTGTCATGTAATGATGAGCTGGTATTCATGATTTGGGTTTGTGCATTTATTCTAGAACTCAGGCATCTTAAAATTTAGTTAATTGCAGATGATGAGTTTATTAAATTGTGTATATGTTTTATTTAATATTTAAGAAAAAATTTCTTGATCAACTATTTAAGATTTTATATATTATTTCATACATTATTTAAGCTGATAGTTTCAATATTTTGTTTAGAATTTAAGCATTTTAAACTTAACTAAGTATAGTAGATGAGTTCATCAGTTTGTAAATTAGTTTTACTATGTATTATCTAAGCTGAGAATTTCCTATGACTATGTAACTATTCAGTTATATACTGTATCTTTAAATTTTAAATGATGATATGCTTTTCCCGCCTAAGTAATGGATTTAAATGGGTGTGTAATTTTTAACTGATGGGTCTGAAGAAGCCAGTATGGTGAAAGCGCTTACCTGCAGTTACTATTGTTAAAATAAAGTCTTTGCGTTTGGATTATCAGAGCCTGTGCTTGGTGTGTGTTCTACACTGAATATATGTTGGACAGTCTTCGATATCTAGCATCAGTAATTGGTTTGCCTACCCTACTATTAATTTTTGTTTTAATTGTTTATTTATTATTTTAACATTTGGGATATTGTTTTTATTTTAATGTAGGTCCTTAGTGCGTATTTGTAAGTCCCTTTATTGTAGGCAGTTCTTTATAAAAATGTTATCTTTTTGTAAAAGTTGGAAGAAATGAAGTTTAATGGGTGTTTTCATGATTTAATAAGGTTTATTAATTGATTTCAAGGGATGCTAGAATATTTAAAGAGTCTGGGTTATGGTGATCGTATTATCTGATAAAGTAGTGTATGGATGAAAATGCATTGATTAAAGTTAATGCGTTAAAGTTTATTTCTGTTCGCTCTCCTTTTTTTATTTTATTTTCAAGAGTTTGTGTTGTACCCATTGCTTCCTAGCACCTTGGTGTGATTGGTTGCCTGGTTTTGATTGTTGGGTGCTTTAACTTCTCTTTTTTTGGTTGTACTCTCAAAACAACACTGAAATTGAAATAATGAAAACAGCAAAATTGCTAGATATTACTATAGATACAAACTGTCTTTCGAACAGCATATTCTTAATACAGTAAATAAAACACATTTTAAACTAGGTAAACTCTACAGATGCAAACTCTACATAGATAAACCCACAAAAATAAAACTAACAAATGCCTTCCTACTTTCTTCCCTCATGTATGGTTCCTCCATTTTTACCAACCTTCATACATCTCTAAGTTACAAACTACAATCATGTTGTTATAAAATTGCAAAATTTGTTTTGGGCCTACTAAACCACACACACCACTGCCACAGGCCATTAAGGGACTAAAATGGTTTAAATACCCCGGCTACCTTCATTACACTCAGCTAACCCTTGCTGATAAACTGATATACCAGACTGCCCTTCACTTCTTTCTATCCTACACCCCCTCCTGGAATCTTCTACTAATAAACAGCTTTTAAGCATATCCAAACCTTGTACTCCTACTCCATAGCAAAGCTATGGAATGCTCTACCCCCTCTATTACAACTCTTGATTATACAAACACCTTCAAATCCACCCTAAAATGCCATTTTCTCAACAATCAAATTAGTCTTTGTGCCCAAAACTATAGGTTCATAGGTCGGTACTAGGCTATTGGCCCTAGGGCCTATATAAGTCTAGCTAGAAAGGTACCCTGGCTTTCGCCACCCAAGAAAATTAGTTTCCTGTGCCCCTGTCAAGCAGAGCCACAGAGGTGATCCCTGGGGTGAGTTTCCTATTTCTCATCCAATCCTCAAGATTTTTCTTAGAGTGCAAATGAGGAGCTTTGTTTGATATAGATAGGTAGTTTGTTCCAGAGTATGGGAAGTCTCTGGGACAGGAACCTATCCCTCCAGCATGTTCTGTTTATTGTAGTGACGAGGTTTAGGTCCCTAGAGCGTGTAGCTCAGAGGGATTGGGATTTATTCAAGTGGAGCATGTCCAATAGCTCTGGATTTGACATAGCTTTGTATGTTAGGCAGAGATCGCCTCTGAGAAGGCTATATGCGATGGAGGAAAGCTGGAGTTTTTTGAGACTGTTTGCATAGGGCATCTGTTTGAGGCCGGTAATCCTCATTGTGAGGTATATCTGCGGCCTTTCCAGTTGTTGTAGATGTCTTGTGAGATACATACCAAAAGGGGCATTGTACTCTATAATGGGTCTAATGACTGATGAGTCGAGGGGAACAATGACCTCTTTTTTTCCTGGATGAGAAACCTTTTGTGATGAGGTGTGCCACATAGAAGGATTTCCTTACTACTGTGGCGATGTGATCATCAAAGGAGAGACTACTGTCCACCTGTGTCCCAAGGTCTCTTATCACACTTTCGGTGTTAAGTAGACTACCACCGATGCGGTAGCTCATGGGTACAGAGCTTTTACCAAAGGGGATGACAATGCACTTTTTGGCATTGAGCTTGAGGCCATGGCTTTGACACCAGGCATCTGTCTCCATGAGTCCCTTTTGTAGGATGTCCACAGAGTTAGGAGTTTCAATTATGGCTCCTAGTTTGCAGTCATCTGTAAACTTCATTAGCCAAAGACCTTCTGTGTTAATCTGTACTTCAGAAAAGTAGATACCAAACAGGAGAGGACCCAGGACTGAACCCTTTGGTACTCCACTTGTCACTGGTCTGAAGTTGGTTTTGGAGTCTGCTACTTTCACAGTGTAGACCACCTTTAAATATATTCTAAGATTTTTTGATTATCATGACTCTTTTGATTTCAGTAAATTTGTAAATCCCCTGAACTGCATTGACTTTACTACATCATTTAAAATATTGTAAGTATACTACTAAAACCTACGAGCTTGTATAAAACTTTCTACTCTGTGTATTTCTCGTCATTTGGAATTTGTATAACAATTTTTCTTCACTGTTTTTTGATTGTAAATATCTTATTGTAAATGTTCTGATCTGTAACTGGAGCTTTTCTCCCTGGGCCACCACTGAAAATGGGTCTCTGACCCAGTGGACTTTCCTGGTCAATAAATAATTTTACGGGCATCTGCGGCTTGTTTCCTCAGGAAAGAGTTACCACTTTCAATTTGACTGTGGAATAAACCACTAGTCCCATGGTTAGTCTTTTTTCCAGCCACAAAAAGAAAAAGTCTTTGCCAAGACAGCAGGCCAACCATTTGTCTCGGCTACAGGTGGGTGACTCCACTGTGGCCATTTGTTGTACCTTAGACCACTCATATTTTACACTGTATCCCTGTGGTTTAGCACCTGCATCCACTATAGATGGGGGGGTTATCCACATCCTCTGCGAGTGCTGGGGTTTTCACAGTGGGCAAGGGAGAGCCACTCTTGTCAGTCCTGGGAGAAGGAACAGATAAGGCTTCCCTGTTGTGTTAGAATGCTGTGCCCAACCCTGAGGAAGTTACTGCTGCCATTAGTAACATGTTGAAAACTAAGCATATATCTCTTTCTCCTCAAATTTCCCAAGAGAAGTAGTTTACTGGTTCTGGCTCAGGGTTTCATTCAGGCTATCGATCTTTCTTGTAAAATAGTTTCTGGTAAAATAAAGAGGGATACCTCTTTTCCTGAAGAAACTCAAAGTTCTGAATCTGAACAGGAAGATGAAGGGATGGTTGCATTTTTTTTTCCTAGTCAGATTTCTGAATCAGACTCCGTGTCGAGCTTAGTTTATGGTTCTCCCTGCAGGGTTTTCTCTTTCTTTGAGACTATTGCTAGAATGTGCTAGTGTTTTCAGTGGCAGAACTAAGATTTCTCAGTCTCTCAGAAAATACTGTAAGTTGTTACAGAAGGAATTTCCAGAACCAGCACCCATTCCTCAAGTTCTGTGTACTTTATTAGGAAAATCGCAGTCAGCAAGACACACATCCTCTAATCAGCCAGATGCTCCTAAAAAGGCAGATAGGATGTATAAAGTTCCTCAGTCTTTTAAGTTTTATACACTATTCCCACACCTGACCCAGTACCTATAGCTGTAGTTGATCCCACTGCTGTTTCACACTTAAATTAATTCCAGTGCTACTCGTTTTGATAAGGATGGGAACAATTTTGTAAGTATGGAGGAAAGAGTGTATATTTCTGCAACTTTGATTTTCAGAATTTTGAATTGTCAGGCTGTTGGATTAAAGTTTGTTGTGGTTAATTGTGAAAATATTAGGAATATTTTATCTGCAGTTTTCTTCTTGTGAGGAAAAATCTGCTTACATAATTTATTGTTTACAGCATGTGTATCACTCTGACACGTCTTCCAGGGCTATGGCTACTCATAGTGTTTTGTGGAAGTTTGCATGGCTGCATTCTTGGAAGCTCCCAGATTGTTAAAATGAGATTTTAAATTGTCCTATGAATAGATATTTAGTTTATGGCCCCTGTGCTGCAGAGTTAATCAAAAAGTATGATGAAAGGGGTAATCTGATCCAGGGAATCTCTGATTTTCATCCCTCCTTATCCAAATTTTCTAAGGGATTCTGTAACACCCTTATCCAGTTTTACCAAAAGACAAAATGGAGTCTCAACAAAATACAGGTAAACAGACATTTTAAGAAGAAGTTGTAGGGGGTTCCAAAAAGAACCCTCAAACCACCCGAAACCAAGGAAACTCCAACAAGCCTGAATGACTGTTTTTGGAGACCTTGTGACCCCCTCCCCCGGGCCCCTTTTTTTCTTCCATAAAGTCTGAATCTCCATTTTTCTCTTAGACAACAGATAGTTTTAGACAAGTAGGTTCTGAAGATCATTCATCAAGGTTACAGATGGTAGTGGAAGGAAATTCCTCCTTTCCAGGGCATCCTTCCTCTTCCTCCAGATCAGACTCTCTCTTGTTACCATTACTTGCTATCCCAAAGAGTGATATATCTGGTCCCTTCTTCCTAGATGGAGAAGGGGTTTTATTCAAGGATACTCTGTGTGCCAAAGAAAGAAAATGCCTGGAGACCAGTTCTGGATCTTTCTTTCATAACCCTGTTTATGATAGTGCCCAAATTCAAAATGATGCCACTTCATAACCTGTTACCACCTTCTTCCTCTTTCAAGTTTCCTGGTAGCATTAGACTTAAAAGATGCTTATCACGTGCCTATTCATCCAGACTTAAGACGTCTCTTAAGATTTTGTGTGTTTGGATCACCTTGTCAGTTCTTTGCATTACACTTTGGACTACCCACTACACCAAAGTGTCTAACTCCAGTTATAGCTTATTGCAGACTACAGGGTATCCACATTTTACCATGTTTACGCAACTTTTTTACCTTTGCAGAGTCCTTTTCAAACTGTCTCAAATCTCCTCCTTGGGTGAGAGATCTCTTACACAAGTTGGGATTTCAAGAAAACATTCAAAAGTCTTGACTCCTTCACACACATGATTGTGTTTCTGGGATGTCAACTAGACACCTCTGTTCAAAGAGCTTTTCTTCTACAGGAAAAAATAGATCTATGTCTAGATCTGTTTCTAAGATTTTCCACACAAACTTTGGTCACTGAGAGGGAATATCTCAGTACTTTTGCTCTGATGGTTTCTAAGATTCTCAAGATATCCCTTGCAAGACTCCACATCGGAATGATACAGTAGTATCTGAAATCTCCTTGATTCCACCACCCTTTCTTTTCAAATCCCACTGCTGGGATTTGTCAGAAGTGAACCCCTTTTCTGGAGACAACAGATGTCCTTAAATCCAGATATCCCCTTCTCCCTCCCTGTTCCAAATCAGTCAGTCACCACAGATGCCTTGGACTTTGCTTGGGATCAGATTCAGGAAGGATAAAAGAGTAAGTGTGTGGGACACGAAGGACAGATGCAAGCACATGAATGTCAGAGATGTTTGCCCTGATCAAATTATTTAGCTCTCTGAATCATCTTTGGTTACTGGGACCTCTTCAACTTGTTATAGTGAATACCACAGTCATGTGGTACATTAACAAGGAAGGAGGAAACAGGTCGTAAAAAATAAAACAAATGAAAGCAGAGTATGGAACAGTGCAGAAAAAGTAGAGCCAAATAAACAAAATGCACTGAGCCTACAAGGCTAGAAACGTAGTTTAATGCACAAAACAATAAAACAAGGTAAGTGCTTTCGCAACACTAAAGTCGCTTCATCAGACAAACTATCACAAAATGAATCCGTCTTTAAATATCATTTCAACAGTCAGCTGACAAATTAACATTAGATTAAAAAGCCTTCTGAGAAGGATATAAAGTGCATCATGAGTGTAACAGCATATAGAACATAACTCTATAAAATGAGGAGAAAAATTTCTTAAAAAACTCTTTAAAAAATGTAAATTTTTTATGTATGTGTATATATATATATATATATATATATATATGTATATATATGTATGTATATATATATATATATATATATATATATATATATATATGGTTCTTCCTGAGATAGTCGACACTCCAGAAGCGAATCGCGAGCGCCAGAAGATCGACAATGCAGAAGACCGACGCGACGGATGAAAACACCGACGCCGAGGATGCCGACATGGGAAAAGGCTGTGTAAGTATGCGGTAGTGATGGACGTTAGTGTGCGAGTAAGGTAAGTGTGGCTATTGACGGTCTGTGGGGATAGGGGTGAGTTAAGTGAGTTAGGGTCAGTGCGCGGATTAGGTAAGTGTGTGGTAGTGATAGTCTTTGGGTTAGGGGCGGGTTAAGTGAGTTAGGGTTAGGGAGTGGGTTAGGTAAGTGTGCGGTAGTGATAGTCTTTGGGTTAGGGGCTGGTTAAGTGAGTTAGGGTTAGGGCGCGGGTTAGCTGAGTATGCGATAGTGACGGACCTTAGGGTTAGGGTTTGGGTTAGGGTTGTAGATAGTTATGTATGTGAGGTTTAGTGTGGGTTTGTAGGGATTTTGGTGTGCTTGTGTTGTGTGTGTGGTTTTTGGACAGGGGATGTGTTTTGTTTGTTGATTGTTGTTGTTGTGGTGTGTGCAGTGTATGCGGTTTCGTCGGTTATTTCGTTGTCGGGCATGTGAGGTTTCGTGTTTCTGCACTGTCGATTATGTGGTGTCGGTGATTGTGTTGTCGGTGTTCTGGGGTTTTGATTATGTCAGGTAGAACCATATATATATATATATATATATTAGGAAAAAAAGCAAGTATATTGCTATAAATTGTTTATTTTTTATTATTTATTGTTTGTGTCTGAGGGGATGTGCCTTCAAAAAAGGTTTTGTAGAAGAAACACTATTTAGACCTGGAAATCTCTCAGCATTGAGCAGTATATATATATATATATATATATATATATATATATATATATATATATATATATATATATATATATATATATATACACATAAAATATTTTTGTGTATTAAACTATGTTTCTAGCCTTGTAGGCTCAGTGCAGCCATTTAGTTTATTAGGAAACAGGTCATACCGCCTTTGCAGAGTAGCCATGTCAGATTCGGATACATTTTCACAGCCCAATCTCACTCTACAGGCATCCTTCATTCTGTCAGAGCAAAATTGTGTGGCGGACAAGCTGAGCAGGATCCAGGCAGACCCTCATAAATGAAAACTAGACCGATACCATTTCTTTTTCTTGAATAAGAAAGTTTATGTATGCTTTTTCAATCTTTCTACTAATATCCAAGGTACTTCTGAAGATTCAGAAGAAATCCTCCCAAGATCATTGCGGTGACTCCCTTCTAGCCCAGGCAACTGTGGTTCTCCCTTCTTTTGAAAATGTCCAGGGGCAATTGCCACATGCTTCCTCACAAGCTGGGTCTACTTACACAAGAACAGGGATGTTTGTTTTACCTAGACACCCGTCAACTTCAGTCGACTGCCTACATGTCTTAATTCCCTTTAGGCATCTCTTTACTGCGGAAGTGCACCATTACTAATGGAGGCAAGAAAACCTACCACTCGAAAGTTGTGTATTAACGAATGGAAAAGGTTTTCTAGTTGGTGCCCTTAACATAACCAGCAGCCATTCAGGGCTAGTTGTTCTCTGTTTTTTTACAATATTTGTGTGAGTTAATATCCTGTTCTTCCTTTTGTCAAAGTTCATTTATTGGTATTTCAGCATGTCTTCCAATGGATCCTTTTTTAATGCAGTCTTGTGTCAAAATGTTTTTGAAAGAGGATTTGCATAATAGGCCTCCAAGAAAACTAGCGGTGCTTCTTTGAGATCTTAATTTTGTGTTAGAGAAATTGACACACTTGCTCCATTTGAACCAGCTAACCTGGCTGATGTGAGGTTCTTAATATGGAAAACAGTTTCACAGATTGGGCTGACCTCTGCAAGGAGAGTGTCTGAGATGCTGACTCTTGGTGAGTTGAGAACTAATCCTTCTTCTATCCCTAAAGTGGTGTCTGAGTTTACTTTAAACCAAACTACCCAGCTCCCTGTTTTCTTTCCTGAACCTAAAAGTGAGGAAGAAAGGATACTACATACCTTGGATTTCCACAGACAACTTGTGTGCTATCTTGTTAGAACTAAATCTTTCAAATCTTCAGATCAATTAATTGTTCATTTCTTGTGAAGGTCAGAAGGGGCAACCTGTGTTGGCTTCTTCTATACTTTTTGGAAAGGGTTGGATTCTAGAAGTTGCTACTTGGTCCTCTGTACATACTTTTACAAAGCACTTTAAGCTTGATTCTTTCTCTAGGTCCAAGTCAAACTTTACTAGGACCATTCTCCAGGAGCTCACGGACTCTTCTTCCACTTCCCAAATGTAGTAAGCTAGGGTAATCTACCTATATAGCTAAGACTACTGCAACTGTGATCAATATGCTGAACATAATACAGTTGTGTAAGTAAACTGACTGTAACAATAGATGTTCGAATGATCACTGTTGCAGTAGCTACTCCCTCCTCCCCTCTTGCCTTTTTGGTGTGTTTTTTATGCAAGGGCATGGGCATTTATTTATTTTTTTGCTGCTAGCATTGTCCTTTCAGGGTTCAACCTTCTTTTTCCTCTCTGCTGGCAGGAAAGCTCTGAAGGGCTTGGCTGCTGAACTTGTCTATTGGTCAGCTGAGCTTGTACTTCCTGACCGTGTGGGCACATGAAAGTGCCCTGAAACTTTGGAAGTTGGTCAGCTGTTATATCCTTGGTAGGTTATAACCCATGTAGCTAGCAGTGATCATTAAAACATCTACTATTATAAGTTTACTTACACAACAGTGCTGTCACTTAAGTCCATAGCTTTTGAAGTCCTTATATTCCCTAACTGTAGAGGTGGCTGCACAGAATGTTTCTAGCAGAAGTATGTTTTGTAGTTTGTGCATCTTTTTTAAAAAGTGCTAAAGAGTCATGAGAGATGTGCATCCTGTGTCCTTGGTCAGTGCGTGTGTGTGCGCGCGTGTATGTACACCACTTCTAGGTTTTGCATCGAACATTAGTACCCAAGACCATTTTGTGCCATTTTTTAGAATAATTACCTACTAAGTCATCTCATCCCCACAAACCACTAGTCTTTCATTTTATTGTACTAAAGGCTGTAAAATAAACTTTGCATTGCTGTTGGTGGGTGGTGCCATACATTTAAATAATATGGGTTGCAGCTAAAAACAGTCAAAGAACATCTTCTGAGCCATGATTAAATTACATTTTTGCCTTAGGCTGGGAATAAATGTGGACATACGTGCCCACTCCATACAGATGTATTGAAAGAAGGTGGTTGCAACTAGTTGTTTATTGTGGCCATTGGCAAAATTGGTGATTTGATTTACAGTCAGAATGCCAGTTGAACAAATAAGATGTTTGCAAAGGGTATGGCTTGGAAGGAGTTCTAATCACTAACCTAAGTGTGGAAGGATCCACCCCACCATCAGGTCCTCAAAGTGCTGGATATGGCTGAAAACCTGCCTTATTGAAAGGGCAGGACTGTCCTAGCCCATGCCTATGCCCCCTATCTCCAGACCCCCGTAAATTTAGCCTTCTGCATATATCCTTCGGTAGAAAAGGGTGAATCTTCACCAGTCATCTCAAAGCACTTTTGAAGACTTGTCCATAAGTCTGTCTTGTAAACTTTTCATTAACTGTTGTGATTATTCTGATGGTATACTGCCATCCAATGTAGTGACTTCATCAGTTGTCTCAAACTTGTGAAGGCCTTAACATTATCCTCTGCATCTGTGTTCTTGGTGGTCTTCCTCCTTTGTGTTTAAGTAATATACAGCCATATTAGTTTGATTCATGGACAACTGTGTAATGTTTGTACTAAATTATTCTTTTTTTGGCTCCCTTGGCCAAAATGACAAGTGTCAATGTCTCTCCTGCTCGCCAACTGTATCTCTAGACTGACTTCCCCAGACTGGGGCCACCAAACTTGGATCACTGTTTCCGGAGCAGTTATCCAGCCTCTTGAGGAGGGGGGTGTTTGTGGAGGTGTCTTGACCAGTGTCATCTTCTACTGACCTGAGAGGGATTGTTTTGTATGCCTGAACTATCCCTTAAATGGCAGGTGTGCCATGATACAAACATGCCCATCGGCTTTTTTAGTAGTGAAGTGGTAATGTCATCCTTCTCAGTGCATACATGTATGGGACACTCATGTTATTATCCATACATACATACAATGCAGCAAGTTATTGTTATTTAAAAAAAAATCTCCCTGTAGTAGGTCAGCTGGCTTTTGGCTCTCAAGCATACATCCCTAGCAGGCCCTCCTGCTTCCCAGGCCACTGACTGATCTTGGGAAACCATGTACAGGGAGTTTCTCTGCCCCTGCACCAACAGGCCAAAATGTTCTCAATTTCTGCCTTCAGTGCCACAGACACAACAGATTATTATAATCTCCCTCCATGTGAAACACTGCAATATGTGGCTTCAGTAGTTTCTTCAGAGCATGACCCTCCAGGATTTCTATCAGATGACTGCATTTTCTAGACATCTGTCTCTCCCAACCATCATATGTGCTCCTCTTCCTGCTTTATTCCCTCGTTACTCCACAGAGCCTGTCAAAGCTCTCATCCAACATACTAAATGGCAAATGTGTCTGCATCCAGACCTTCAGAAGCTTTAGTACTTTTGTACTAAGAAAAATACTTGTTATAACAAACGAGATCTGATAATCTGTTCATATGTACCTGCAATCTTCAACATCCTAGCCCACATTCTTTCATCTGATGTCCTTTCTCTGTGTATATGATTCTACCTGTACTATAAATGAATAAACTGTTAACTTCTTATTCTGACTCAAGCTTTCTTTCTAAGGGTTTATGCAACACCGCCTTAAATATACAGAGAGAACCATCTTCTGTCTCAGAAATGGAACCGCCTTGCTTGGCCTTGTGCATAAACCCCAGCTCCATCCTGTGTTCCAGTTCATGCCTTTTTGGGATTGTTAACCTATGCTAGATCTCCGTCTCTCTCGTGCATTGGGGCATCTTATTTCTCATGTTGATCTTAATACTGTCTGGGCCCCTTGTAACACCTATGGCCCTTAACGCCCAAGATGGTTTGCCACACTTGCTTTGTTGTAGTATCTGTGATGTTCCAAAAGGCAGCAAATATATGCTTTCCTAAATAACCATGTCTTGAACTTAAAATTACAGATGTCCACCCCATACTTTCCATTAAGTGTGTAAAATTGGTAGGGCCTATGGTAAATGAACAGCACTCATTGGTGTATTCTGGACCACTGTTGCAACTTTGTAACTTTAAATGCTTGGTCAGTGTCTTGATAAATATGTTACAACCCACCAATGGACCAGTAACCAAGGAGCCTCAGTCCTCACCACTGGCAGCAGTGGGAGACGTACACTGGGAGGATCAGAGGTACACACACAGTATTTCCAGATGCAGCTCTCTGCATCAAGTGCAATTTCCTTTAAGAGCAGACAGAGACCCACAGTCAGTCCGGGGCTGCTTTCTACCTCTTTCTGCGATCCCCGATAAGACTCTCCACTGGTACTGCTATAAAGTTGATATCTCAGCTGAGTGGCCAAGCCGAGACCTCCAGCACGCTCTCTGTCTGAGTGCTTTGTGTCCCTGGCAGAGTAGCTGACACACACACACACCTGGGAAAGGCTGGCCCAGGTTTACTAGCTATGCCCTCCTTTTGCCAAGACTGTAAGGTGGCCATGACTGCCACCAGCCAACTCCTTATCAGCTACTTTAAGGCCCTTAAAGGGTGTCCGGTCTTACTGTGTAATATTAATACAAATGGTAGTTTGACCAAGAGCAAGGCTATTAGGAGTGGCCCACACAGTGTCACCAAATAAATATGCAAGTACTCTCAAAACTTAAATATCTCTAGACAGATCAGCCACAAGGAAAGGTTTAAATATAATTAATAATAAATAATAAAAGAACAAGAAAGTACTCCATATATATTCACAGTGACATCAGAGTTCAAAATCATAGGAAATATTTGAAACAACATTGCTGGACAGTCTCAGATAATTAAAGAAAAATATATAAATTAAGCTTAGCTATGTCCTTTACTATATCCAAGAAAATGTTACTGTTCCCTAGGAGATTACTTCATTAGAGCAAGGCAGATGTGGTGAATGGTTCTTGTCAGGTCCAAGACAGAATACAGAAAGCTGTCTAAGAGACTTCTTAAATTAATATCTCAAATATTACTGCTGGGATAGGTTGCAGAGTGATATAATTTCTTCTCATCTGACTCTCTCCTAGATGAAATCCCCACTGCTGGAATTCGGCAGTATTTAGCATATACCTGTGAAAATACATAAACCTCAGATCTTTGGCAGATGCTGGAAGTCGTAAAATATTTACATTCCTCCACATTTCAAGACTAGTAATTATTTCACCCAACTCTGGTTGCATTTTAAGCACAAGTATAAAATACCTTTTTAGCACACACTTCTGTACCAGCCGTTTGATATACACATGACATACATTTCTAATACAGTTATATAGATCATGTTGATATTCACAAATGACCTATAATTATTTACAAAATTCCAGATAGCTGTGCTGGCAGTATCCCCCTTTGTCATACTTCTCACCCCCCACTGAATCATTTGTCTGAAACCCTAGACTCCACCATAGTAATTTGGGAGTTTGCTGGCTGGCTTCCTGTAGCCATAGATCCTCTTCCAACTGCAAGTACATAGCACCAGGGCCTCTCTATCATGGGAAGGTTTCATCATGTTAACATGGTACAGTTTCTGCCCCTGCCTCCTGCCTAGAAGTTCTAACAGGTAGTTAACATCACAGACCTCCCTTACCACTTTGAAGGGTCCATCCCAAGCTGCCTACAGCCGATGTCTGACAGGAATGAGAACTATAACCTGCTGCCCCACAGCATACTCTCTAGCTTGACCATTCCTGTCATACCAGACCTTTTTCTGCTGTTGGGCTTCTACCAGGTTCTCTTGGGCCACACCCATGAGTTCCTGGAGCCTTGTCCTAAGGTTTAGGACCTATGCCACAACAGACTCCTTTTGAGATTCACACTCGCCCTCCGACTCATTGCAAACCAAATCTAGAGGTTCCCACACCTTATGCTCATACAGCAATTCAAAAAAAAAAAACTGTGGATTCTTGGGCACCTCTCTGTAAGCAAACAGATGGGACAAATGTCTGTCCCACTCCCTCTTAAACTGGTCTGCAAATGCCCCTAGCATGGTCTTCAGTGTAGAGCTTAACCTCTCCACCATAAAGTCTGGAGATGGTAGGGATGGTCTCTAGGTGCTTCACCCCACAGTGCTTCCACAGACAAACCAGCAGGTCTGACATGAAGTTGGTACCTCTGTTAGTCAGCATTTCATTTGAGAAACCTACCCTGCTGAAAATCTCTAACAAAGAATTTGCCACCTGTGCCACCACCTCAGGGTATCTAGTAGCATAATCTACTACCACTAGGATATACTTCTTTCCTGTGGAACTTGGGGTACTCAGAGGCCCCACAATATCTGTAGCTACCCTCCAAAAAAAGTCCTCAATTACAGGCAAATGCATCAAAGGAGAAGAAAAAAACACGGTTGCACACAGCAGGTTCCTTAAATACAAACAAACTAGTCTACTTTGTTTGGATTAAAGGAACCTTCTGTGTGCGACCAATGTGTTTTTTCTTCTACATTTGAACTGTTTTACTAGCTGGTTGCTTTATCCGCTAGTGAGCAATTTTTCCTCTCTAAATGCATCAAAGGAGCCTTGACCTTGTATCCTGCCTTGCCTAATTTTTGGAACTGCTCACAGGTCCTGCAGTACCCTGTTCCATCCCTGGAAATCCCAGGCCAATGAAAGTTCTTCATAATGCGTCTCTTGGTATGCTTTATGCCCATATGACCTGTAAATGGAATATTATGGGCTATGGCTAGAAGTGCCAGACGGTAGGGTCTGGGCTCTACCAACTGCTGTATTGTCTCATCCTCTAGTCCTCCCTCAAGGGTCCACTCTCAGTTCCCCTTTACAACGTCATCTGACCATAGCGTTGCGACAACACCATCTAAATTTCAGAACAGCGAATTCTTGGAACGGCAAATTTCACCTCCGGAAACTAACCACTTGGCCACCACTGATGACCTTCTTCCTTTTCTCCACTGTAGTGCAATCTTGGAGTTGGGATATTTAAGTAGGAGAGGGGTTGGGGGTGTAGCCCCCTACTTTGGTGGGTTTCATTTGTTTAGGGTTTTTTTTTTTTTTTTTTTTTTTTTTTATTGGTGGCCAAGTGGTTAGTTTCTCTAAGGCGAAATTCGCTGTTCTAAACTCTTGATGTTTTCATCTCTCGAGTCGACATTATGGTCAGACGATGTTATAAAGTAGAACCCCACTCTCTATACAGTAACCCTTTGTCCCAGTATACAGATTTCCCCTTTCCTTGAGAGTTCGGCACCTCCCTGGCTACCTCCCTCAAGCCTTGTAATGTAGGGTTTGAGGGCAGAGCCTTCCTCAACTCTCTTTGTAACCCTTCCCAGCTCCCCTTCCAGAGGAAGTCTGGTATCGGTGCCTCACTGTCAGCCTGGGTACTACTACTCACCTTTGCCCCTGCATTCTCTGCGTCCAAGGAAACATCAGTACCTACAAGCAGCTGTGTCTTTCCTTCAGTCTCACTGGTACAGGGTAGCTCCCTCCCTGAAGTAGACACCTCACCAATTCTGGCTTCAAGTGTACAGTCTGTCGTTGGGTCTCCCCCAGGCTACCAGACCCACATGCTTGTTTCAAGCCTGACTGTGTGTAACTGCATGCACTCAAGGTACTGCATTATCAAAATCATTCCCTATCAAGATGTCTGCAGGGTTATCCTCAAACACACCTACTTGCTTGCTTCCTTTTCCACCCTCCCACTCAAGGTATTTGGAATGGGATCCCTCCTAAAGCTCTGACTGGAGTAGACTGGCCAAGCAAGTAGTGCTCCTCTTTAACCGTTGCAAGCTTCACAATGGTTAGGTCAGAGGCTGTCTCTCCCTCAGCAGTGGTTTGTTTTCCATCTACTAAGGTTATAGCCTCTTGTGGTAATTTGGTACCCTTGTTGTCTCCAGACAACTTACTGCTGGCATTCTGTCATTCCCTCTTACTGCCCCCCCCCCCCACCTTTTGTTCCCAACTTTGCCTCTGTGGACATCTATATGGTACATGGTCCCACTGGTTACATTTAAAACATTTAACCCGAGGTCCTGGCCATGTACCTGAACTAGTGGCTTCCCCTGTTACTGGAAAACACTTTTGGGGCAGTTATGTAGCACTGGGTATCCTTTCCTGTGCAGTGATGCCCTGCTTGATGGGTATAGGTCTCTGTTTTCCCCCAACTCATCTGTGCTAGTACATTCTTTATCTGGCAAACAGATTGTCATGTTCAAAAGCAAAGTGCTAAGGGCTTGTTCCCTCACCAAAAGATCTGACAGCCCTTCAAAAGTGGTGACCTGACGCCCACTCACCCACCTATGGAAATAAGTGCTTAGTTCAGCAATATATTCACACACACTTTCATGTGCCTTGCACCTATGCTCACGAACTTCAGGTGTTAGCTTAAAACACTCTAATAAACAATTTTTAACTGTATTATAATTTAAGCAGTCAGTATCAAGACAGTTTAGAAACAGCAATTACAGCTTTACCATGGAGTAAGGGGGTCAGGAACCATACCAAGAGCCCTTGGTCAGCATTATACTGTTTACAAACCCTTTCAAACATGTGAATAAAATTGTCAAAATTATCACCCTTTATAAATTGTGGAAGAAATTTACTGACCTTTATTGCTTCTGAGGTTCAGTTATTCCATTCCGTATTACCTCCATGACCCTGGCAAAGAGTCAGCATCTCCTTTTCATGTTGTCTCTGCCTCTCATTTTCTTCGGCTTTCAGACGTCTCAGTCTCTCTGATTCTAATGCCATCTGTTTCTCCTTTTCTTCAGCCTGCAAAATACCTTCTCAGATTTTTGAAATTGCCAACAAGCAAAACAAGTGTAATTGAAAAGAAGGGGCCTTCAGAGTGTCTGCAGCAGTGAAGATATTCCAGAGTGTGCATCTCTAAGATATTGGATCCTCCAGGCCTCTCCTAAGCAAGAGGAGTTGCTTCATGATTTTGATTTATTTTTGTCCCTGGAAGTAACCCAAAGCCACAAGCTTAATCTAAAAAGACAAGAAATAGTTTGTTTTACTGTGGTCAGCAGCAATAATTGGCCTAAACAAAGGAAAACTTGTCTCACTAATATCCTTGTGAGTTTTGGATTTCAAAAGAATCTAGCTATCTTTGGAATTTTTAATTTCAAAAACTCATATCAGTTTAACCCTGATGTAAAAGACCCAGTAAAATCCTGTCTACTTTACATTAATGGATGTCTCTTCATAGTAATCTTCATTAGCAAGCATACCTGACAGAATAATAATCACCATACCTCTCAACCATACCGAATTACTCAGTTTTTACCGAGTTTTGAGGCCCAAATGAAGGGGTGCCACCATTCCAGTGTGGGAATTATTTTAATTTTTCAGTTTTCGCACCTGTTTGAGTGCGGTGATGTCATCTCCGTCAGGGCTACCAGCCAGTTAGAATTGAGCTGAAGGAGCTTACATCGTGCACATTTCTGGCTGGTCTGCACTGCTCAGATGTGAGCGGGAATGGGGATTATCGGTGAAACGGACGGCACTCTTCTAATGGGGATGGCAAAATGGCAGCACTCTTATTATTTATGTTCAGAACGGCAGCAGTTATAGATTATTTTTATGTTAGGAATGGTCTTTGAACAGCAGCTTGCAAGTAAGGAATGGGTGTGTGTGTGTGTGTGTGTGTGTGTGTGTGTGTGTGTGTGTATATGTGTGTATATGTGTGTGTATATGTGTGTATATGTGTGTATGTGTGTGTGTGTATGTGTGTATGTGTGTGTGTATATGTGTGTGTGTATGTGTGTGTGCATATGTGTGTGTGCATATGTGTGTGTGCATATGTGTGTGTGCATATGTGTGTGTGCATGTGTGTGTGCATATGTGTGTGTGCATATGTGTGTGTGCATATGTGTGTGTGCATATGTGTGTGTGTATATTTGTGTGTGTATATGTGTGTGTGTGTATGTGTGTGTGTGTGTGTGTGTGTGTGTGAATGCCCCCATTTAATACACTTGGCTAGAGGTATTCAGGTTCAAACCATGTACCTTCAGTACAGGGTAAAAAGTCCCTAGCCACCACCACTTGTGAGCTTTGTCCAGGTTTTTTTGTGCTAAGATTTGAGAGCTATGATGAGACATGAGAACTGAATTTGTATTCCCCCATTTTTGGCTTTGTCCACTTTTTTTTGTGCTAAGAGGTTGAGAGCTATGGTGAGAAGTGAGAACTGAATTTGTATTTCCCCCATTATTGGCTTTGTCCAGGTTTTCTTGTGCTAAGAGGTTGAGAGCTATGGTGAGAAGTGAGAACTGAATTCACTAAATGATATCCATTAAGTTTCAGTCTTCCTGTTTTTCAGGAAACTGCTGATTTGGCATAGTGGTATGTTGCTCTGACTGTAGTGCATAGGTTCCTGGGTTCAAGGCTTGCCAGTAAAATGCATGGTGGTAACACAACTTTTTATTCTAGCAACTTTCCAAAATTATGCAAGCAGTGTTTAAAACGTGTCCCTGATTTTTGACCTTTTGTCGTCCCCCCCCCCCAAAAAAAAACTGAAATTGAAAATAAGTGAGAGAAGCTGTGCAAGATGCCTATGGCTTACACTACTGTCATTCTATTTATAGTGTGGGTATGGAAGTAGACTTTTATGATGGAAATTTTCTGAATTTGGCAGTTTTGTCATTATTGGTTCATGCATTTATTTCATTGCCTACAGTACAGCGTACTGGAAAAATGTTCAAACAATAAATTTAAAATGCCCTCTAGCAAGTGTGCTGTATTATACAAGGAATATAACTTAATAAAGTCAGGAAGGTGTATCAAAAGAACGGGTCTATATTAGAACCTTGAAGTTTCAGGACTTTGAATGTTCTAATATCGACCCCTAATAAGCGAAAGCTGAAAATAGCAAAGTTTCAGAAAACTGAACTTTTTCCTAGAGAAAGAATTCGGTTGTTCATTCCTGGCAATTCACCATTTTCAGCTCTGTGGTAGAATGTTACGGGTTGGGTTCAGGTAAGTGTGTGATTGTGTGGACATGAGGGTTAGGGCGGGCTAGTTGAGTTAGGGTTAGGGCGTGGGTCAGGTAAGTGTGCAAATGTGTGGACATGAGGGTTAGGGTGGGGTAGGTGAGTTAGGGTTAGGGCACGGGTGAGGTGTGTGTGCGATAGTGACTGACCTTAGGGTTAAGGTTTGGGTTAAGGTAAGTGGGTAGATAGTGGTTTTGTGCAGTTTAGTGTTTAGATGTAAAATTTTAGGTGTATGTGTGTGGATTGCTTGGTGTGTTTGTGTTGTGTGTATGTGTTTTTGAACAGCAAACTTTTTTCCTAGGAAAAAAAATTTGCTGTTCTGAATTTTCAATGTCATCAATTTTTGGTTACTAGGGGTCTATATTAGAACATTCAAAGTTCTGAAACTTCGATGTTCTAATATAGACCCAAAAGAACACATGTATGTTTCTTGTTTTGTGTTCAAGGGGCCAATGATTTGAAAACAGCTCAAAGGTAATCTTTATCCACCACTGGCCAGATGCATTTTCTTTGGATGTGGTGTGAGTTTCAATGCTATTTCAATGAATGAGAGTTTCAAGGGCAGAGAAGTTTTAATGCCAAATCTGTTTTCATTGTGAGACAGTATTGCTTTGTTTAGTAGATGTCTGTTGGTGTTTGTGCATTGTTGTGCTGCAAAATGTAAAAATAAAATCCATATAATTATTGTAGACGTAAAGCAGTATGCACACATTAATGTTTATGGTAAATGAGGTGAAATAGCCAGGTAATGGGACATTGGAATGGCTGCAGGGGGACTCTGGTGCCACATTTTGGTTGTCTGTTTTTCAATTTGTATTTGAAAGTTGGTATCCCACAATTCAATTGGAGTGGGTGGGGTTATGTAATTATGTATGCAAATTATATGTTAATTAGCTTATAAATTTGTACCTATTTTTCATGGGCCTTGTCCAGATGTTTGATTCCAGGTTGAGAGGTATGATCATCACTGATGTTTATAAGAGCAGTTCCATTGCCTTTATCTGCCTCTAAGCCCCTTACTGTTCTTAAGTTGTATCTCAGATGGTGCATATTGTAAAATGTTTGGAAAGTGGAGCACAAATTGTTTGCCTGCCCTCCACAAAACCACACTGATCCATATCTGTTAGTTTTTGTAACACCTGTACCATTCTTTTAGCTACTGTAGATATAAAAACTTTATAATTAAGCTTTAAAATTGAATTGAGTCTATATGAAGCTGGGTCAGATGAGTCTTAAGCATACAGCTTCCACAGCTTTTTTCCAAAATGCTGGTGCAGCCCTTCCTTTAAAACACTAATAAATAAAATCTTCTAGAACTTTATTGATTCCTTCCTTCTTAATTTTCAAACTTCCACAGGAATACCATCTTTTTTTGGAGACTTCCCTGCATATTGATTATGCATCATCATTTTCATCTCATCTCCTCCTGTCTTGACTGTTAGTTGTTGAGTCTCATTTTTTCTATAACCATGGTATAATTAAGTCTTCCATAAATGTTTCCATTTCTTCTCTTTCTTGGTTTCCACATCCACATCTTTTATACAAATGTTCATTATATTCTGAAATCTCTCTTAATACCTCTATAAGGATCTATGGTTATTTTTGTTGTCATAGGCACTCTTAAGTGTGGTGACAACTCTCTCTATTTTTTTTTTTTTGCCCAAGTTATTCTGCTAAACATTTTTCTGCTCTGGAGTTATCAAACAATAGTTGCTTAACAGCAGGGTTTAGAAACATGTATATTATCCATGTACTTCCTTATTTTCTCTTTAGCACTCCTGTATTTGATCCTCCTTTTCTTGTTCTGTGAGATTCCTTTTATTCTGCAACACATTAACCTTTGGTACCCCCTTTAAGTAATTCCCATTACTTCTTAACCATATCATTTTCTGTTTTATTTCTGTTGTATGTTTTATTTCTGTTGTATTTTTAAACTCCATTTTCATTTTATCCTATTCACTCATTATCTCTTCTGAAGAAATTTCAATCTTCCCTATTAACTCAAATAATTTCCACTATTTATTCCTTGAATTCCTCCCAGTCTTTACCAGATAGGTGTGAAAGTGACAGTGTCCAATTGTACTCCATTACCCTTAATTTTTATCTTGTTTTTATCGGTGCGTGATCTAAATAGCTGTTGGATGTGTATTGAAGCTTTCAGTTAAATGCACATGGTCCTTTGAAAGGTAATGTATATGTAGTCTGCCCCAATTATTTATCTTGGGGAATAATATGTGAATTTTGAGTTCTTACTACTGATTTCACATCTTCCACACCAGATATTTTCATAAATTTCTTCAGGAATGTACCCAGTTTTATTTTCCCTTCTAGGTCCCCCTGATGCATCCTTATTATTGCAAATGAAGTTCCAGTCCCCGCCTGTGAGTCATATTTCCTGCTGGAAGGTAATTATTTCTCTCAAACTTTTGTTAAGCTCCATAATAGTATTTTTTGGTGGAATATAAATACATGCCTGTGTAATCCTTCTCCATTGCCAGTAGACCCTTACTACAACAAATATAACATTATTGTCTTTTTCCTGTTCTGTCACTATAGGAGCTCCTCTAGCAATCAGTGGTATTACTCCCCTTTTCCTTAGTCCCTGATATTCTGCTGAATATCTGTCGTGAAATCCTTTCTTTGTGAAATTCATATGCTCATTTATTTCCAAGTGCATCTCCTGCAGCATTGCTATTTGCAGTTTACATTTTTTTAAATAATTCAATATGCTTTTTTAGCTATAAAATTAAAGCCATTTACATTCCAAGATAGAATGGATAGAGTAGCCATTATATTAAAAAAATACTGTTACTACCTGTTATACATAGCAGTTGGGAGGGTGGCCTAATGGTTAAGATGTTTGACTTACAAGTGCAAGGTGCAGGGTTTGAGTCTCACAAGGGATAACTGGCTAGGCTTAAAATGGCTCGCAAGAGCAGTTAGCTTAGTACTAATCTATGAATGTGTATTTCCAAGATTGGACTTAGCCTTTTAAACAGTGTGTGCATGTGATATTTTATACAGCTGATTCTTAACTCCTTTCAATCCCATGTCACATTTTCCTAGACTTTTTGCTTTAACAAAACCCTCAAATAAAAAAACTAAATATATTTTAAGAGCAAACTATAGAACGTTCACTGAAAAACTAGTAATCCCAAGGGAAACACTCCACTGGGCAGCAATGACACCATTGTAGTTCAGTCTTTTATTTAGCACTTTCGTCAGGTAAAATGACTTCTTCAGAATACAACCTGTTTAAAAAAACAAAGTTTAAATAATACCCTTTGACCAATCACTACAGTATGCATTACATCATTTCCCCTCTTAGTGTCATTAATATTAATGCATACAAGATTGTATTAAAATATACATATAAAACCAGACAAAATATTTTAAATTAAAACATTAATACAGATACTAATGCATATTAATATCCCAACTACTAAATTTATAAATTAATGTATAATTAATAACATGAACATAGATTTAAGCCTTAACAAAGGGCACCAGGAAATCTTGTCATTTAACCCTAGGGCCTCGTAAGCATTTAGTTTTATTTGCCACTTCAATTCCAAAAATTCCAAAAAATCTTCTACTGGTCCCACCCCCGTGACCCCAAATCAACCTGTTTTACAACAAAAAATCTAAACCTATGTTGAGGGTGACTGTTAATATGTTTGTAAAGGGCATTTTGTTTAATATCTTAAAGGTGTTGGTAAATTCTTGATCTAAGTGCATTCTTTGTTTTTCCCACATAGTAACTCTCACATGAGTCACATAGTGCCACATATACCACCCTGTAACAATAATGCTTTTTCCCTGTTTTTATACTTCCAAAATTCTTGATCTTAATGCTCACAGGTTCCATCATATAAGGGCATTGGGGGCATCTACCACACTTAAAACTCCCTTCTAGCTGCCCAAAATTCTTGTTTTTCCTTTCTAATAGTTCTTTTAATGAGGTATCTTTCTTTAGACCACAACAGGTTTGTCCCCTATTTTTTCTTTAAAATCAGTGTCCATATGGAATAGTCTCCAATATTTGTTGATAATGTTCTTAATATCATAAAAATTGGATGTAAAAGTCAGTGTTAATGCATGTCCAAAACTGTGTGTCCTGATTCCCTCATCACCTATTCTGTCAGAATTCTCCTTAGTTAAGAGGGGAAAAAGTGCCCACTTGTCCTTTTATTTTTAACCTCAATCACTATGTTATTTATGAACATCTCAGGGTACCCTCTCTTCTCTAACATATCCTTCATAATGTCACATTCACTTTTAAAACCATCAGGTTCAGACACCATCCTGGCTAATCGTACATATTGGCCTTTTACCAATGCCTTCTTTTAGTGCAGTGGGTGCCAGCTCGTGAAGTGTAATAAAGAATTTGAATAAGTTGGTTTTCTATACAGTCGGGAAGTGAAACATTTTCTTTCATAATCTTTCGTGATGGTAACATCCAAGTAATTGACTAAATCAAGATCTTTGTTCATGGTAAATCTTAAGAAAGTAGTTGTTTCATTAATGAAAGTGAAAAACCTATTCAGGTCATATTCACTTCCCTTCCAGAACAGGACAATATCATCCAGGTACCGTCCATACAGTACCCATGAATTCCTGAATTCAGAATTGAACACATACATCTTCCCATTGTGCCAATACAATATTAGCAAACACTGGAGCACAGCAAGCACCCATTGCAACACCTTGTCTTTGTTTAAAAAGGTGCCCTTCAAAAGTAATGAAATTATTCTCAAGTACAATTTCCATACAGGCTTGAATTGTTAATATTGTATTATGGTCTAATGTACTATTACTACATAAAAAATCATAAAACCACTCAAGCCTTATTTGATGAGGTATTACTGAAAATAAATCACAAACATCTATAGTAACAAGAATCAGGTTTTTATCAAACATATCATGTTTGATTTTCCTGAAAAAATCCTATATATATATATATATATATATATATATATATATATATATATATATAACAAAGAGTCCCGGGCCCTGGACAGGATAGGGAAGTGCACCTTTGCATCCGTGACCTTTACTATCAGGTCCCAGAATTATATGGTGCACTTTGCCAGGCTTCAAAGGGATCTGATTTCCTAGCTCTCTGAAACCTTGGCTGGTGCCGTGTCTGATGAAGTCCTTGACAAAGTGGCCTCTCATCTGGCCACCATTGAGTCAATATCCAATTCCTCTATGCGACTGATATCTCATGCATCAGAAGGAGCAGCTAGAGCGGCAGGTTCAGCTGTGGTCTTGAGACGACAAGCTTGGATGCGCTTGTGCAATTTCACGGAACCCTTTAAGGCTTCCTTTCTTAACGCTCCCATTGAGACCTCTTCGTTGTTTGGACCCAAAGTTAAAAGCACACTGGCCAATTGTGAACAGGACGGTAAGACCCTTTCTGCCGTAGGTATCCATTATTCTTCCCCTCAACGTGCTTTCTCCCAAAACCAAAGGAGTGGGAAGATATGGTTCAGGAAATGTCAGGGTCCTTTCCGTGACACACAGGCCAAGTTCTCCCCTAGAGGCAGAGGGGGATACTCACAGGGAAGATGCTGGTTTTGGGGCAGAGGGGGTCTGCGTAACCAGGGTTCCAGGGACTCTTTCCATTGCCAATCCTACCAGCACTCCTGAAGAGCGGCCCAACTCCTTTCCTCTGGAGGTGGTTGGGGGTCATTTCTCCTTGTACCCTTCTGCCTGGCTAACCATCACCATCGATTCTGGGGTACAAAGGATTATAACCAGAGGTTGTCATATCCTCTTCGATCTTTGTCCTGTCCCTTCAAAAAACCTTCCCGACGTTCCACCCAGTCAAAGGGAAGAAGCAGCACTAGAGATAGAAAAGCTGCTAAGAAAGAGAGTCATCCAAATAGTCCCTCCAGACCAGTTAGGATCCGGATTCTACTCAAGACTATTTTTGGTGCCAAAGAAAATCGGGGACTGGAGACCAATTTTGGATCTCAGTGTATTGAACAAGTTTGTGAGAGTACAAAAATTCTGGATGGTCACAATACAGTCTATCCTCCCGCTTTTGGAAAAAAGATGATTGGATGTGCTTGATAGATCTTCAAGATGCGTACTACCACATAAGAGTGGACAGGCCATCAAGAAGATTTCTGCGCTTCGTGCGGGAGCCAGTTACTACCAGTTCAGAGTACTGCCCTTCGGACTCTCTACAGCCCCAGAGTGTTCACAAAGTGCATGGCAGTCGTCACAGCTCACTTGCGACTACAAGGATTCCAGGTGTTTCCATACCTAGACGACTGGCTCATTTTCGCCCCCACCAGACATCTATTGGAAGAAGCCCTGGCATACTCTCTCCTCGCTGCACAAAGGCTAGGCATAACCATAAACTGGCAATAATCCAATCTCACCTCATCTCAGTCCACAGAATTCATAGGGGTTATCTTGGATACAAAGAACTGCAGAGCTGCCATTCCAGAACACAGAATTCTAAGGATAAAGCAACAACTGATCCCAATCCTTTCAAGGGAGAAATCCACAGCTCACTCTGTTGTACAGCTGTTGGGTTCCATGGCAGCCTCCATCACCATTGTCCCCCTGGCCAGGTTTCATATGAGGCTTCTACAATGGCTACTGCTCACCCAATGGTATCCTTTTCAGCATCCTCTTTCAGCCAAGATTCGAGTAACCCACAGGCGCAAACAGGATTTAAATTGGTGGATGAGACACAATCTGTCACAATGGTCTCACCCCTTCTCCCCCCAGCAACCCAAGGCTACAGTGACCATGGGCGCCTCCCTGATGGGGTGGGGGGGCTATGTCAGGGACAGACAGTCCAAGGCACTTGGTCCGAATTGGAGACCCAACTGCATATAAATGTTCTAGAGCTGAGGGCAGTGCTTCTGGCGTTGCAAGCATTCCATCCCCTGCTGCCGTCTGGGATGATTGCGATTCAATCAGACAACATGGCGGTGGTCTGGTACATCAGCAAATAAGGTGGAACCAAATCTTACTCCCCTTTGTCGAGAGGCCATGAGGATATGGCAATGGGCGATGGCTACCAACCATTTTCTTCTAGCAACGCACAGTCCCGGGAGTTCCAACATGATAGCAGACTCAGCAGGTGCATTCTACAACCTCGAGTGGTCCGTGAATCCCTTGATAGCGGCAGAGATCTTCCACCACTGAGGCCATCCTTACTGCGACCTCTTTGCATCCCCGACCAACTACAAATACAGCAACTACTTTGCCCTGATTCCCCCTCCGGGACAGTCACCCAGGGATGCTCTAGTCCACGATTGGCCCTCGGGTCTTCTTTATGTATTCCCACTTCCCCTCATTCCCCAGTTTCTGAAGAAAGCCCGTCAGTTGAAGAGCAAGGTGATCCTCATAGCACCATATTGGCCTCGTCAGATTTGGTTCCCTTTCCTTTGGCCTCACCTACTAGATCAACCATGGATTCTCCATCCAACCCCAGAGTTGATCTCACATCCGCAGAACCTGATTCATCCCAACTTGGACAGCCTGAAGCTCATAGCTTTGCTACTCCAATTCCCTTGATTGCCAGGTAGAATGATCTTCCTTTACCAGTACGTGACATTCTCATTGCATCTCATAAGTCTTCCACTAGAATTATTTATCTAAGCAAGTGGAAAATATTTACCTGTTGGCTGAAAGAAAAACTAGTAGATCCCCTCTCAGCACCAGTGTTGATAATACTAGAGCATCTGGTCGACCTTTTTCAATCGGATCTGTCGGCCTCTACCATTAGAGTTCATTTGGCTGCAATATCTAATTTCCATGAGGGTGTCCAAGACTCCTCTCTTATGTCACACAAATTGTGCAAGACCTTAATAAAAAGTGTGAATTATCTAAAGTCACCTTTTAGAGAACCTATTCAACTATGGGTCTGTCATTAGTTCTACAAGCTCTGACAATGCCACCCTTCGAACCAGCTTCTTCTTGCAACCTCAAATATTTATGGAAAACCTTGATGTTCTTCCATTGCTGCAGTCCTGACTATTGGTATAGTCATCCTCAGTCTTTTGCCGCATGGTCCGATGCAGAAGCAATTTTAGTGCAGGTTGGCGTTCTGAGATTTTAAACCGGAGTTTCAGACAAACAGAGTTGGAACATTTTGGTTTTTCTTGCCTCAGTATTTAACCGGATGTCAGAAAAAGTGAATAACTGTATTTCTTGTGGGAAGCAGATACGCATAGGGATTATCATACATTGTGTATACCTTGTTTAGGGCCACGTTGTTGGTTGCTTGTGCTAGATTTAACAAGTATTAAGAGGAGGCTAGATTGTGCTAGGTTAGTGTTTGGAAGCGTTATAATATGCCGCCGGATGCCCGACGCCGCCCGCCATCCAAGAAGCGCAAGGACAAAACAGTGGCCTAGGGGTGAGGAACCGGCAGTCCCGGACGTCGGTTCTTTAGTAGGCTCAGTGGAGCCAGAGGTTTTGCCAGGAGTCTCCGTGGAGTCTCAGGCAGATACTTTATTGTTACAGGATGTGCCTTCTCAGGAGGTAGGCCAGGCTGAGGGGCTTCTGAGGTAACTGTTCTTCCCTCTCTTCCCAAGGTAGTTAGGGCCTCTCCTTCTGTTGCCAAAGCTTCTTTTAGAGGTAGGCCAAGTTCAGTGGGGGCTTCTCCTAGCATTTCGGGCTCTGTGCCTAAGAAACATATGCTTAAAATGGCTGAAGATTTGATTACTCTAATTAGAGGTTCTATGCCCCGCCTGATAAGAGGCCTAGGGTGGAACAGGAGTTTGATAGTTTTGAACAGTGTTCACAGGCTTCAGAGTCTTCTGTGGAAGACTTACAAGAGTTTCCTACTTATTCTGATTCTGATGTGGATGATTCCACTCCTCCTCCTGAGGATTTTTCATTTTCAGAGACTCTTCACTCCATGAGGGAGCACTTTAAATGGGAAGGCCAGGATTACTCTGATTCCAGGAAAAGGCTTAGGGAATTCTTGTTTTACCCCAGCATAGGCCCTTAGCTATTCCTCCTGTGTTGAATGTGGTGGAGGATGTTTGCAGAGGCTTCCTGAACCCTGACTCCTTGCCTCCTGCTCCTGTTAAGCCTGATAGGTATTATAGGAGCTCATAAGTATTTGTTTAAGAGTCCTAGGACCCAGAAACTATTTCTCAGGGGCCTAAAGGTGTTAAAGCTTCTGTGGTTAAAAATCCTGTACCTTCTGATAAAGAGGCAAGGGCTTTGGATGGTGGGGTAAGAAAGTGTATACTTCTTCCACTCTAGCCATGAGGGCATTGAATTGTCAGTTTCACATGCTAAAATATCAGAATTATCTCCTTTCACAATTGAAATCTAAGGTGGATGCTTTGAAGGTATTGAGTGTAAAGAATTGCTGGATTTGGTTCATGTGTCTGAACAAGTGGGTAAGCATTCTTTGCAGTGTGGTTTTGATGCTGTTCAGGCCTCCTCGAGGGTGGCTGCTACTAGTTCTGTTCTTCCAGACATGCCTGGTTGAAGGATCAGAATTTAGCTGAGCATGTTAAGACCCGGATTTTGGATGCTCCTTTACAGTCTGATGTGTTGTTTGGACCGCCTGTGGAAGCAGTCTTAAAGAAAATGGAAGACAAAGCTAAGTCTATGCAGACTGTTAAAGATTTTTGCAGGTGCAGCCTCCAAGTTTAGTAGAAATTGGCCTGCTAAGGGGTGGACATATCCTGCTTATGGTTCCCAGTCTAGGGGTAGGTCTAGACGTGGTAGGGCAGGGCTCAAGGTTCATTTAGGCCTAGATCAGAGAGTTCACCTGCTCAGACTTCTGGTGAGGGCAGGGGTCAGTCCTTTCGTAAGCAGACCCAATGACCTGCCTTTTCAGCTGCCAGTGGATTCTCGTCTGGCAGCTCCTTTGGGAGGAAGATTGTCTTTTCAAAGAAAATTGGATTTAATCACTCAAGACAGATGGGTGCTGGATATCATGCATCACGGTTACAGATTTTATGTCGACACAATGCCCGCTTTCAAAGGCATGCCAGATGTTCCTCCTCCACAAAGAAAAGAGGCTCACAAGCAAGTTTCTCAGTTACTCCAGATAGGGGCCATTCAGCCAGTCCCTGTATCAGAAAGGGGCTTCGATTTTATTCTCGCCTGTTCCTAGTACCAAAGAAGGGGAACACGTGGAGACCAATTTTGGATTTATCTATCCTCAACACTTATCTGGACATTCCCAAGTTCAAGATGTTGACGTTACAGCACCTGTTACCTCTGCTGGGCAAGGATCACTGGATGGTAACTTTGGATCTCAAGGAAGCTTACCTTCATGTGCCTATAAGGCTGTTGCAGAAAGTATCTGCGGTTTGAACTGGAGATTTTCATTATCAGTTCTCTGCATTGCCCTTTGGCTTATCTACTGCCAGAGTATTCACAAAGGTTCTGGCTCCAGTGATAGCTTACTTCAGGCTTCAAGGCATTCAAATCTATCCTTACTTGGACGACTGCCTGATTCTGGCTCAAGAAAAGGAAGACCTTCTACAGCATCTGGAATATGTCATAGCAGTGCTAAGATGCCTAGGGTATTCTGTGAACGAAATAAAGTCCAGTCTAGTACCCTCTCAAGACATGTGCTTTCTGGGTGTGAGACTGAATACAGCAGCCCAGATGGCCTTTGGACAAACAAAAGAGTCTGTCACTTTACTTCCATCAACTATCTCATCAGTCTGACTGCAAGGACAGTCCTTCATGGTGCTTCCCAATGCCAAACTGCATATGAGGAAGCTGCAATGGTATCTCAAAATGTATGGACACAGCACTGCCAAGATTTGGACACTGTCATTCAAATAATACCTTGCCTTCAAAAGGAATTCTTGTGGTGGGCTCAGGAATGTCACCTAAACAAGGGATCTGTGAGGCCAGAGGCGTCAGATTTCGACAGATGCCATCTAAATGGAAAGTGGATACAAGACAAGACTACAGCATCTACATATCAACATGAAGGAGATGTTAGCAGTCCAGTTTGCATTGATGGCTTTCAAGGAGTTACTTCTTCCAGGGCAGGTGTTGATTCTAACAGACAACACAACTGTCATGTGGTACATCAACAAGCAAGGGGAACGCATTCTTATCCTCTATGCAGGCAAGCAATGATTTTATGGGAGACTGCGTTAAGCCTGCAACTAACTCTTCAGGCAAGGTTTCTGCCAGGAGCACAGAACTCCCTAGCAGATGTCTTAAGCAGACAAATCATGGATCCAAACTGGATCTTCATGTATTTCAGAAATTGACAGTGTCATGGGGAACTCCAGACATAGATCTGTTCGCTTCTCCACTAAACCACCAGCTGCCAAAGTATTGCACAAAGGGGTTTCATCACACAGCTTGGAAAGTGGATGCTCTGTCTTTCAGTTGGAAAAACCTTCATGTCTATGCCTTTCCACCTCTGCCTCTTCTTCCAAAGGTATTATTAAAGGTCAGACAAGACAGGCCAAGGATGATTTTGATAGCTCCAGATTGGCCTCGGCAACACTGGTACCCACTTCTAAGGAGTCTTGTAAAGAAGCCTCCATGGCCTTTACCTCTGATTCCTCATCTGTTATCTCAGAAGGACGGTCATCTGCTCAATGTCAAGCTTCAATCTCTTCATCTCACAGCTTGGCATATTCTGTGTTGAAGCACAGCAGGTCTCAGCTTCCTCAACAAGTTTTAAATGTGATTATGGAAGCTAGAAGGCCTAGTACTAGGAGAGAGAAAAATGGAAGAGATTTTTATTTTGGAGTACAGCAAAGAATTTGGAGATTTCAGAGCCTAATTTCAGTGTGGCTCTTCAATATCTTACTGAATTATTGGACAAAGGTTTGTCCTTCTCTTCCATAAAGATTCATGCTGCAGCAATTTCAGCTCACTATGATTGTGACCCACCTTTGTTTTCGCATCCTTTGTTCAAGCAGTTTAGAGGGGCAAAGAATATAAGACCCCAATGAGCTCCTACTCGTGCTTGGGATCTCTATTTTGTGTTGGAAAAACTTACACTACAACCTTTTGAGCCTGCAGCTACTGCTGAATTGAAATATTTGTCTTGAAGACTGCTTTTCTGTTGGCTATTACTTCTGCAAGAAGGGTGTCTGAGTTGCAGGCCCTTATGGCAGTAGAGCCCTTTTGATTTTCCATAAGGACAGGGTATCATTACGCACTAATCCTTCCTTTATGCCTAAGGTGGTTTCTAGTGTGGCTTTAAACCAAACTATTCATTTGCCTACGTTTTTGCAGATCCTCAAAATAAAGGGGAAAAGATTTTGCACACTTTAGATGTACACAGGCAATTATTATTTGAGCAGGACTAAGAATTTTAGGCAGTCTCAGCAGTTACTTGTTTCTTTTGCTTTGGGTTCACAGGGCAAGCCTGTGTCAAAACAAACTATTTCTAGGTGGATTGGCTTTTGCATTGCATTTTGTTATTCCCATCATGGCAAAGAGGTTCCAGCTGGGATTAGGCCTCATTCCACTAGGGCTACTGCCACTTCAACAGCATTTCTAAGGGGTGGCAACTAAGGATATTCTGGAAGCAGCTACTTGGAGTTCAGTGCATACTTTTTCTAGGCATTATCACCTGCCTATATACTCTAAGACTAGGGCTGGTTTTGCCACAGCTGTTTTACAAGGCATGTTGTCAGCTCCTGCTACTTTATAATTTGCCAGCCTCCCTTACCTCTGCTTTGGGATTCAGGACTGCAGCAATGGAAGACGAAGAACATAGTACAGTTTTGTACCTACCATAAATGTAGATGTTCGAGGATTCCATTGTTGCAGTCCCCTCCTTCCCCTCTGTGTTTAGGGGTGGTTGTGTAGGTGAGTTTACATGCTTATATTATATATATATATGTATATATTGTTGTATATATTATACATGTTTTTGGTGCAGGTTGTTTTGGGGACTTGTCTTTTTGGGTCTTCTGACATCTGGGGCAAGAAAAGACTGAGGATATGACGTCGGTCATGCGCATTAGTACCCTCGCGCCTGACCGACGCCAGCCTTATACTCTGGTATTCGGGCCGACTGGGACGCGGACTATACCCAATAGTCAGGACTGCAGCAATGGAATCCTCGAACATCTACATTTATGGTAGGTACAAAACTGTACTTTTTTGGTCGCCATTACTTCTGCCAGACGTATCTCTGAGCTTCAAGCTTTATGCATCAAGAGTCCATACTTGATTTTTCATAGAGATAGTGTCTTTGAGAACTAATCCTTCAAATCTGCCAAAAGTGATCTCTGAAATGTCCATTAATCAAACCATTGAATTACCAGTTTTCTTTCCCAATCATTCAAACAGAGGAGAGTATTGCCTACATACCCTAGATATTCACAGGCAAATCTGTTTTTACTTAAACAGGACTAGGTTCTCTCGTAAATCTGACCAGTTATTTTTGGCCTATTCTGGACCTAGATTAGGATCTGCTGTTGCTTAATGTCACATTAGCTAGATGGTTGACAGACGGTGACCTTCATTTATACACAACGTAATATTTCATTGCCTACTACCATGAAGGCTCATTCAACAAGGTCGTTGGCAACTTCTGCTGCCTTACATGCCAGAGCTTCTTTACATGACATCTGTGCAACTGCAACTTGGGCTATGCCTCATACCTTCATCAATCATTACAAATTGGATTGGCCTCCAGGGGAAGAGCATCTTTTGGTTCTATGGTGCTCAGGAATGTCCTTCCATGAGAGCCTCCCAGAAATAGAGATAGCTGGGGACTCTGTCCCATACGTAAGGAATGAACAAGGATTAACAATATCAGATAAAGAAGTTATGTCTTACCATAATGTTCCATCTGTGTTGTTGATCCTTGTTCAGTCATTACGACCCTCCCTCCTTCCCCCTCCTGTGGCTTTTAGGTCATTTGACCAGAGGTAGCCTCTACCTTCTTTTGACTTGCAAACTCAGTCTGAGGTGGGAGAGGGGGATTATGGGTAAGAGTTTAGCTCGAGAGTGTGTAGCTGACGCGAGCTTGGAAAATGGCCGGCTCTGTTCCGAGGTTGGAACCGATACCCATACGTAATGACTGAACAAGGATCAACAACACAGATGGAACGTTATGGTAAGACTTTTTTTTCTTCTGTCTACCCTTGTAATAGAGAGTCTAGGACATTGGACAGATTTGGGAAGCATATGTATGCTTCGGCAACCTTTGCCCTTAAATTGCTGAATTACTTGGCACATGTTATGCGACTGCAAAGAGATTTGACCAAGGAGTTTACCAAATGTCTTTCTGGGCCCAGGTCTTCCAAGGATAAAAACAGAATCTCTTTGCAACTGGCTAGCCTGGAATGACTTGTGTGATTTTGCAAATAATTTAAGTTTTCATTCATCAGTGCCTTTTGACGGAGCTTCTGTTTGGCCCAAAGGTTAAGGACACACTGTCCAAGTGTGAACCAGAGGGAAAGACCCTGTCTGCCATGGGTGTTTGTTTTTCTACCCCCCCCAAAGGCCCTTCTTTAGAAATCAGTGGTGGTAGAAAGATGGGGTTTAAGAAATCACAGGGTCCTTTCCAGGATTCACATGGAGATAGTTCCCCCAGGGACAGGGGGGATCTTGACTGGAAGATGCCATCCTCGTGGCAGAGGTGGTCCTCAGAACCAAGGCTTTAGAGATTCTTTCTCAGATAGGCCCTATCAGCACTCCTGAAAGGAGGCATGACTTTCCCTCTATGGTGGCAGTCTGGGGTTGTTTATCACTGCATCAAGAGAGCCTGGCTAACTATCACAAAACATTTGTGGGTGCAGAGGTTTATATTCAGAGGTTATACCATACTATTTTCCCTAGCCCTTCCCAATGTTTTAAAGAAAATCCCCAGTGTTCCACCCAGTTGGAGGGAAGCAGCTTCTCTGGGGGGGGAAAAAAAGCTGCTAGACAAAAGTCATCCAAGAGGTCCCCCAGACCAGAGAAAGTACAAAACTTTTTCAAGATTCTTCCTGGTGCCAAAAGACAGGGGACTGGTGGCCTTTTCTGTATCTCAGCAAGTTAAACCAGTCTGCTCAGTACACAAAGTTACGGATTGTCATGTTTCAGTCCATTTTTACATTTGCTGCAAAAAGACAATTGGATGTGCTTGGTAGATCTTTAGGATGTGTACTGTCATGTCAAAATGAACAGGCACTCCAGCAGATAGTTTTGCTTCTGGCTGGGAGCCAGTCACTACCAGTTCAGAGCACTGCCATTTGGCCTCACCACCATCTCCAGGATGTTCACCAAATTCATGGGCAGTGGTAGCAGCTCACTTGAGGCTTCTGGGATTCCAGTTGTTTCCATATCTAGATGACTGGTTCCTTACTGCCCCAACCTAGACTACTACCGGCAAGGGACTACTTGCTCCAGTTGTTCCCATCAAGGAATAACAGCAAGTTGCAAAAAGTCTCACCTCACCCCAACACAGAGTCTGGAGTTCATAGACACTTGTTTAGAGACAGTCAGTCAGATAGCTTCTCTTCCCTCCACTCTAATAAATACTGTACAGTCCCAAGTCGAAAAGTGATCCAGTGTTCATCTCTTCCAGCCCAGTTGATACTACAGTCCTTGGGCTCCATGGCAAGCAGCTGTCACCCTGGTTTCATTGGCCAGATTCAGTATGAGAATCTTTCAACGGACTCTGTCAACTCAGTGGTCCATTTTCCATCATTCATTTTCCATGCCAGTCAAAATCATTCAAGCATGCAGAAAACATCTTGTATGGTGGATCAGTCTGAGGCAGTTCTGCGAAGGCCATCCCTTTGTTCTTCCCCTGCCCAAGGTAAAAGTGACCATGGATGCCTCCCAGCATGGGTGGAGGGGGCACTCCTTGGTAAGGACAGTCCAAGGTATGTTGTCTCTGTAAGAGGCCAAGACACATGTCAGTGTCTTGGAGATGGGCGCAGTCAATTTTGCAGCCCTTTCTAGACAACTCTTCCCATCTGGGACAGTTGAGATACAGGCTGACAATATGTTGGTAGTCTAGTACATCAACTAACAAAGGGAAACCAAATCTTATCCTCTTTGTTGAGAAGCTGTAAGAGTATGGCAGTGATCAATCTCTTCCAGTTGCTTTCTGATAGCAATGCATAGTCCCAGGAAATCCAGTGTGATTGCAGACAAACTAATCAGAGCCATTCTGATGCTTCATGAATGGTTTCCGAACGTCAATGTGCTGAACAAAATTTTCTATCAGTGAGGCCAGCCATGCTGTGATCCTTTTGCCTCTCCCCTCAGCAACAAGTGCAGCAGGTTCTTTGCTCTGATTCCCCCTCCCTCATCGGGGGAGTAACCGAGAGATGCTGTAGTTCACGATAGGCCCTCCGGTCTCCTTTATGCCTTTCCACCCTTGCCACTAATTCCCAAGTTCCTTCAGAAAGCAGTTCAGTTGAGCAGTTATCCTCATTGCACCCTTTTGGCCTCATCAGATGTGGTTTCCATTTCTGTGGCCTCATCTTTAGCATCTACCCTGGATTCTGGATTCATCTCCATACCTCCTGTCTCACCCGACAGGCATGACTAATCTGGCCATAACAGGCCTCAAACTGACTGCATGGTTTTTCCAGCTCCACTGATTGCTAGACAATCCAGGCTGTCCTCTCCAGTCCATCATATTTTGCTGCCTTCCCATATGGCTTCTACTAGAAGGACTTGCAAGAGTAAATTGAAAAGATTTGTCTTCTGGGCCCTTAGCAAAGATCTGGATCCTTTTTCAGTGCTTGTACTAGCGATCCTTGAATTTTTAGCTTCAATCTTTAAAGAAGGAGCTAGTGTTTCAACTTGTAGAGTTTAATTGGCTGCCATTTCTAATTTCCACACAGATGAAAATAACTCTACAATAGCCTCTTCTAAGTTTTGTAAGACGTTTCTCAAGGGAGCTTTTCTGCTTAGATCTGCAAAGATCCTACTCCCCCTTGGGATTTAAATATAATGCTTCAGTCCTTAGCTCAGTCTCCCTTTGAACCTTCATCCAAGGCTGACCTAAAATGTTTATCTTGGAAAGCTGTTTTTCTTGTGGCTGTTATGTCAGCTAGAAAGTATTTGAACTCCAGGCTCTGTCTTCGAAGTCTCCTTCTCTATTTTTTTATAAAGACAGTATGTCCTTGCGTACTAACCTGTCTTTTTGCCTAAGGTAGCTTCTGAATCAAATATTAATCAAGTTGTTAATCTCCCAGTTGTCTTTCCCCGTTTTTCAAACAAAGGGAAGTACATGTTACATTTGTTGGATGTGGCTAGACAATTTTGTTTCTATCTTCATAGGACTAAAGACTTTGGGAAGTCTGACAAATTACGTGTTTCTTTTTCTTCTATCAGTTTAAGCAATCCAGTATCTAAAGTTACATTGGTCAAATGGTTGACTGATTTGTATAACTTTTGTCTGTGGTAAATTGGGATTATCTTTACCAAAACCTCCTAGAGCCCATTCCACAAGATATATGGCAGTTTCATCAGGTTTTTGGTCCAGAGCATCTTTAGATGATATTTATGCAGCTGGAACTTGGGTTAATCCCCACACTTTCATTGCTTACTACAAGTTGGATTTAATTTTCAGGAATATAGTGGCTTTTAGCTCAGCAGTGCTTCAGAATATCCTTCCATGAGGGTCTCCCAAAGTTTCAGTAGCTAGAGACTGTGTTTTATCAGCTGAGGAATGAATGAAAATGGCTACATCAGATAAAGTTATGTAGTCACCATAACATTCCATCTGTGTTGTCCATTTTCATTCTTCCTCAACTCCTCCCCACCCACCCCTTCCTTTTTGCTTCTAGAGAGATCTAAGACTTGTACAGGAACCTGTGTTCCGTGTATGAGCTCTGGCTTCCCTTTTCTGTCTACTTCTGCTATTTTCTGTGATAGGTTGTCCTTTCAGATAGTTTGCTGTACCTAGAAGTAAGGTATGGGTTATGTTAGTAGGGCATTATGGGTAAAGGGAGAAGCTTGAAATTTCTAGATTCTGATTTGGTAGAAGTGACCAAGTTGGATCCTAGTCTCTGATCCAAACCCTTCAGATGAGGAAGATTGAAAATAGACAACATTGATGAAATGTTACTGTACATAACTTTTTTTTTTCACATCTCAACCAGCTCAAAACCTATTTCACTATTTGTCTTGCAGTTCAAAAAGAATAACCTAATATTTCTTTGTGTGTTAATATGGATGTTTAAACATTCCATAATTAATCACTTGACAGGCAAATAGATTTACACTGTTTTTTTTTTTCCTCCTGGTATCAGACTCCCATCTGTATGGTTCATTCCACAAGACTTGGTTTGTAGTTATTGCAAAAACATGCATAACTCCTACAGTTCAGAAATTTGCCTGCCACTTTTTATTCTGGCAAACAATTGATAACAGTTATTGTGAAGAAAAACTTGAAAGTTCCATTGGTTTTATTTTACATACATAAGTATCTCTCTTTCCTATTTGCTCTCTGGTTAATTTTTTTGTATTGAAGCAGAAATGTAAATCTCTTTTTGTAACTAGAAAAATAAGTGGCAAATGTACACATTGCAGTTGAGATAACTAGCCTTTTTCACCTGTTTTGCGAGAAATATTCTTGTCTCTGTAGTGATCCCAAGTAGGTGAGATCAAATTCAGATAGTATGGGGGGCGTGGCCAAGGATGAACACAGGATAGCAGCAGATTTCTTCAGCTCCATCAATTTCATTACACTGATAGGAATTAATTACTTAAAAAATTAATTTTTGAAGTAATTTTCTTTCTAAATATGTTTGTTTTATATAGTTCTTGAACTATATCTAAAAAAGAAAGGAAATTTTAACAATATTCCTGTCAGAAATCACTTTGGAAATTTTCCTGTCAGTTTATCAGTCTGAAATGAGTTCCAGTAAGACAAATTCTCAAGACTCCAGCATCAAGAAAGAACTTCAGTCTCTGATAACTATAATCCAGCAACTTACTGCTAAGATGGATAAAATGGATACTAAAATTGATACCTTCATAGAAAAAACTACAAAACAAATAGACTTGTTACATATGGACCTGCAACAACAGAAGATCCAGATGACAGGCATAGAAGAAGCTGTGAATGACATGGAAAATAGAATCCAAGAAGAGGAAATCAACATTGAGTTTCTGCTGAAACAAAATACACATTTACAAACAAAGCTGGATGACCTGGAAAATAGATCTAGGCGCAATAACATTAGGATTTTTGGACTGCCAGAAAATATTGAAGGTAACAATATTACTTCTTTTTAACAACATGGCTCCCTAAAACTTTAGACTTACCAGAAGCATTCTCTTTTGGTATCGAAAGAGCACATAGATCTATAGCTAATACTAACACTAACAAAAACTATCCTAGATCAGTTATAGTTAGATTTCTATCATCTTTTGATAAACAGATGGTTCTTAAATCTGCTTGGGCTAAAGCTCCTGTTAAGATTAATGAGACAACTGTGCGTTTTGACAATGACTATTCTTCCTTGGTAATAGCTAAAAGAAAAGTTTGTCTGCCACTAATAAGGGAGCTTAAAAAAGCACAGTTTAAAACATACCTTCTGTTTCCTGCCAAGCTAAAAATCTTCCTTCCTGATGGTCCTAAAATTTTTGATGACTTAGACTCTGCTTTACTGTTTATCAAAAAAAAGATTTTGGATAAAATAGAGGAAATGGAATGGGCTAGTCCTTCATTAAAGAGACTGGCAACTGAAACTTCGTGGAAGACTTCAGAGAAGAAGAGACTAAAAAACAAATGATTTGTTCTATATTTTTTTTTTCTTTTTTTTCTCATCATTTTACTTCATTATTAATCTTTTTAAATATAGTTCCTGCATTTCCAGAAAGCCACAGATATTCTGAAAAAGATTTAATCAAAGTTATTCTCTGTGTGCAAAGAAATGTTTTGTTTCATAACCAGTCAAAATATCTGAGGAACTAATAACAAACTATTATTCAATTTGTTTCTCTTTCTGAAAAAGAGAAGTAAGGTCAGTAATTTGATACATTTTTTTTCTCTTTTTTTTCTCCTTTTCTTCTTTTCTTTGTTTAAACAATGACATTCTATTTAGATTATGTAGTGGGTAAAGGGTGGGGGAGGGCAGGGAGAGAAGAGTAATGGAAATATGATAAATGGAATAATAACATTTTTATTCCTTGTAAAAAGTGTATATGTTCTTCAAATGCTATTCCTAATTATACTTTCTTGATTATACTGCTTATGCTTGTTTGTAAATAATCTGTCATGCTTTAACTAATAATAATTAGAACTAAATAATAGTAAATAATATGTTTTATTTTTAACTCTATTAATATAAACAGTAAGTAATATTCCATTGTATATACTTCTTATAGCTTTCTCTTACAATTTTTTTATTTCTGCTTTACACTCTTTTATTTTCTACTCTCTTTTTCTTTACTTTCTCTTTATTTTTTTTTTCATATTAATATATAGAAATGCTTTTGATCATATAGACACAGTAAATAATAAGATTTGCATAAAAATTGAGTTGGGACAAAAATATTGAGTTTTATTACTTATTAATAACTTTGGGCTTAATTTCACTTACATAGAGGCTGTAATAACCTGTAAAATACATCGCGAAGGTTTTGTCATGTTTAGATGCATTTACACTGCTAAATGAATGTTTGTCACTAGTTTTTAACAAGTTTCCCGCCAAAATGTTAAGGGAGACAATCTGGGATGTGGGCTACGTCATGAACAGTGTCCTCGAGTTGTTTCAAAAGCTTCAACTCTCAGAATCCTCACAGAGAAGCTGAAAGCAGTCAATTTGACCTTTGACCCAGATATCACACTGACACATCGCAGATTCAGGAAGAACACTCTACCAGGAAGTAGAACTGATGCAAATGCGACTATGTGAAGGAAAATGAACTCTTTAACATTTAAATGTGAGTTATTTTATATAATTACTTAAATATCTATGTTATAATTCATAAAATATGTCAGTTGTAATGATTTTAAATGATGCATTTTCTTGTAGTAAGTAAATGTCTCATTTTCTATGCCTTCTAAAATAAAACATTTATTCAAGTGTTTTTGAAAATCTACTTGACTGCAGCATACTAATCTGTGTTAAAAACTTATGTTCCAAACATATACATTACTATAACTCATTTAATTCATCTGATTGACAAGCATAAATAACTTTATAACTCTATTCTGGCTCTATTCTGGAAGAAATTGTCATGTGATATATTTTAAAGCAGTAGTATAGACATACAAAATACAGATGGCTTTTTTTACAATAATGCAAGTGTTTCTGAGAATTTGCATAACTATGCAGTATGATTTATAACAATTTCTATAAATATAATATTTTATTCTATTGACAATGAGTATGAGTAAAATGCTCATATACAAGCAATTCAAGGTTTTTTTTTGGAAGCTGTTGACTGCATTTACATGACAGAAAATAGATGCATCTTAATATATGTAATGTCTGAACCATATTAGCCAAAGTTTTTGATTTAAATGAATGTTAGAACTTATTTTTACATACTTTGAATAAATTAATATGTAAATATGCCTTCCTTTTTTTTTTTTTTTCTCTCTTTCTTTCTTTCACTCTCTCTCCCTCTGTCATGTCTTTTATTTCTCTCTCTCCTCTTGGTTCCTAATATCAAGATTATTTGAATGCTATTTGAATACAAGTGTATTATATTACATATATGTATATAGTAGTATGAATAGTTTTAAAAAAAAAAAAAAGTTTATTTTAGTTTATATGATGCTGTTTTATCAAATGTGTAGTCTTGTCTTGCTAGATAATTGAATTGAAAGCTGTTAATTTAAGTTAAATATAACCAGTATTAAATTGATAAGGTGGTAGCTGAGGTACTGCTGCTTAGGGTAGGGGTTAACTTGAGTGGTAAATACTACTCTAAGTTGGAGTTTTTAACTCCAGGCTGGATGCAAGGTTTAATCCTTACATTATTTTCACTTGTTCATTGTTATATGTATATAGTTTTGACATCCACAATATATTTTGTACACTCATTGTCACTACAAACAAAATTGAATCCTATACAAAATCCCATAAGAGATTCAATAAATACAGCTATATTTAAAGGTACACCTAAAGGAGGAGATGTAACATTACTTATGTTGTTATTTGTTATTTTGATCATAAGATTCTTAAGTTTTAAAAATGCCAAATGACATCTTTAAAAGGAATTTCTTTAAACATTAATGGATTGAATAATCCATGTAAAAGGGCAAGCCTAATAAGATACATTAATTTACATAAGGCCAACTTAGTCTTCCTGCAAGAAACCCATCTCTTGAAAAAAGATATTGATAAACTAGCCACAAACAAATATACAGTATTGGTTAGTTCAGAGCACACTCAGAAAAAGAGGAGTGGCTATTTTATGGAATAAAAGTATGCCCATTCCTAAAACCATTAAGTCTTATCAGGATGACAAAGGAATGTTTTGTATGGTTACAATACAAATTAATGGGAAGACTTACACTTTAATGTATATTGGATACCTGGAATTGGTATTAATACAGTGAAACATCATCTTGATAAGATCATATCATTCTCTATAGGAGATATTATTTTAGCTGGTGACTTTAATTGTATACTGCATGAAAGTGATACTACCACTATAGGAAAAGAAGAATTACATCTAATGCAAAACATTTAAATGATTTTGCTAATTCTTATCATTTGAATGATATTAATAATCAGATAGATTCAGAATCATTACCATACACCTTTTTTCTAACAGATACAAAACTTATTCAAAAATAGATAGGGTCTTTATTTCTAACCAGATGGTAACAGATTTAATTAATTCCAAAATCATTTCATGTCCTATATCTGATCATAATTCAATTGTTTTTGAATTCATGATAAAAAATACTCATAATGTTCAGATCAAAAGGATACCAGCATACTTAACTCAACTAAAAGACTATAAAGAATATATACTTTCAGAAGTAAAACATTTTTAGACATAAATAATACTCCTGAAGTCTCCATTGTCTATGTTTGGGATGCCTTAAAATCATATATATATGGACAAAGTATCAGATGGTATAATAATAAAAGGAAATCTTGGGATAAGGAATTGTTAGATATTCAAAGTAAATTAGACTCTTATAAACATAATAATAAAGAAAATATTATGGACAAGAAAGTTATTGAAGAAATAAACAAACTAAATGAGAAATACAAAGAAATTTTAACTCATAAAGTTAAAATAACTTTAGAGAAATACAAGTTTTGTCTTATTCAATAAGCCCCAAATACTTACATAGACTTAAAAATAAAACAAAAGGTTGAATAAACAAAACCATATCAAAGAAATCTTTTCTCTAAGGAAAAGAAGAATGTTTCTAGTATACCAGAAATACTAGATGAATTTAGAAATCACTTTCACAAAATTAACCATAATAACATTAACATGGAACCTAAAGATAAAATAAAGGAGTTTATAACCACAAACATGAATAAAAAGCTTAATAAACAACAGATTAAACTATTGGACAAAAGTATTTCATATACAGAGGTTATTACACAAATAAATAAGCTTAAATCAAACAAAGCACTGGGTAATGATGGTATTATACCAGAGATATATAAAATCCTTTCTAAAAGTACATATTCATTAATACATAAGGTTTTTATTTTGGCCCAAACTGAGTTAATAACCCCCATCTTGGCAATATACATTTATTTCGCCAATTTTAAAACCTAATAAAGATCCAACTAGATGTACTTCATATCGCCCATCTCATTACTTAATGTTGATTATAAAATGTTTATGAGTATTTTTGCTGATAGATTGAAGACAATCATCCCCGGCATTATAGATATAGATCAGACAGGCTTCATTGTAAGTAGAAATACTTTTGATAATATAAGAAGAACTTTAACATTAATTGATTTTGCAAATAGGAAAAAGAAAGATTTAACACTTATTAGTCTTGATATAAGTTCAGCATTTGATTCAGTAAGTTGGGACTATCTGTTTACCTTACTGAAGTGCACAAACTTCTCAGATGCATTTGTAAATCTAATTGAGCATTTATACAAAGGAACATTGGCTTATATTAAGGTAGGAACATATGTTTCACAAAAATACCCATTTTAAAGGTACAAAACAAGGATGTCCACTTTCTCCACTATTATTCACTTTAGTAATGGAGCCTTGGGCTAATTTGATCAGAAACAGTACTGACATAGAGGGTTTTGAAATAGATGAAAATACAACATCCAAAATTCAACTTTTGCAGATGATGTTCTAATTACATCAGCAGGATCTAATTCTTCTATGCAGTCTCTATTTGATAAAATGATGAATTTTAAAAGTATTTCTGGTTTAATATTCAATGAAGAAAAACTAAAATACTACCTATATATACACGAAAAAATATTCTCATTAGTGATTTTACTAAATATGTACCCAATTCAGGTCAGATAACTTATTTAGGTATAATACTATCTAAAGATATTAAATCTATTATATATAATAATTATAATACCTGTTTTCTTAATATACAAAATCTTTTTAATACCTGGAATAATATGTTTTTACTATGGAGGAGAGACTTACAATTATTAAAATGATAATATTCCCCAAGATTTTATACTTAATACAATCAATAATACTTCACCTACAAAAATAATTATCAAGAAACTGAATACACTAATGTTAAATTTCCTATGGGCACCTAATAGACCTAGGATTGCATTAAAGAAACATACTAATAGCTGGTTCAAATTGGGTATTTCTTTTACAGACTTTAATTTATATACTATCTCTTCTATTGTAAAAGTTATTACTTTATTAATAGATCAGTCATATGTCGCAAAATGGAAAGATTATTGGGAGCTAATTAGTATGCACTTCATGAAAATCTCCTTAACACATAAAAATATGATTGTAAATAACTCCATGTTATGGTTACTAAAGGAATTTTGTACTTCACCTATTACACCTAAACATATGGTTTGTTACCCATTAAATATTATTATTAGCTATCGTAACTTTATATTTATGCACCCTAATTATAGGGAATGGAATTTTATTATATTCCCTATAATGTATACTCAGGGTATGCTTTTGTCATCTACTTCTGAAGGAACTCATTTAGCTATAGATAATGATCTAAAGTACTGGTATCAGTTGATATCTGATAATAAAGTTAAAAATCTAGATTTCTTAAAACAAGAATTTGATCTAAGAGAAACTTGCTGGTTAGAGGTTCAGACCTTTAGACAACATCTCAATAAAATAGATCTAATGTCTATAACAGTTAAAGAATCTATTCCAACACTGATTGATTACTTGATATTAAATTTACAACATAAAGTTTCTGATAAAGGTAAACTTTCATACATACATAAAATTATCAGACAAGAAACTTTTTACAGTGTAGATACATACTGGAATTATTTCACTTCTATTAATGGGGACCCACCAAATCAACAAGATAAACAATATATATTGGAATCTGCCTATAGAACTATGTCTTCCATTGTCTGGAGACTTTATACATGGAAATTTTTACATAGATCTTTATGATGAATAAAATAAATAATAAAGATAATCTATGTAAGAGATGTAATGTAGAAATTAATGCTGACTGGGCTCATATGTTTTATGACTGTATAAAATTGAAAGAATACTGGAAGTCAATTAATGAATTTTTGCAGGCTCTTTTTACAGATAATTTCATTATTTCTAAATCTCTTATATTATTCAACACACCTGTACCTCAAAGTGTTAAAAAGGTTAAGCTTCCCTTGTTATGGTCTATTCTAGCAGTGGCTAGGAAAATAATAACCAGAAATTGGATTTCAGATACACCTCCTTCGCTCAATGAATTTAAAAATGTTATGAATATAGTGTGCCATATGGAAATAAACACAATTAGGTCAAGAACAACTAGAAAAACATCTTATTATATTGTATGGGATAATTTACAAAATTTGTTAAAAAAATCCTAATTTCAATAGCATGGTATTTTAGTTTAATTAATTGATCTGATTGTAGTGGATGTCTTTGTAAATACTTTAGTTGTTTTGTTGAATGTTATAATCATATCTATTTTTAATTACTTGTATAAAATTGTTATGATATTTCTCTTGTATGTTAAAACAATAAACCTGTTTTGAAAAAAAAAAATTCAGATAGTATAAAGTGGATAGCTCCTGTACACACTTTTGCTTAGCTTGCAGCTTTTTTATAAGTTGCTTTTGCTGTTTACCATACTCTTCATCTTCATTCAAGGCATACTGGCTCAGATGTTTCTTCTGTTGTAATAATGTCATCATTTTTCTTCTCTGGTAAGGTCTTAAAGAAGACAAGTTTTTTTTTAGTAAAGTCATATTGGTATGTAGTAGTTGCAACTGGCATACTGGCTCAGATGTTTCTTCTGTTGTAATAATGTCATCATTTTTCTTCTCTGGTAAGGTCTTAAAGAAGACAAGTTTTTTTTAGTAAAGTCATATTGGTATGTAGTAGTTGCAACACTTTGTACTCAAGCTGTCACAAAGGCAGTGAAATCATAAGATAGTCATTTATCTCTTTGGCTATTTTGTGGCAATGTGTTGATCAAGCTTTTCTAGCCACTACCCTAGTATGGCTTTCTTATTTTATTCAAAAAAAATAGTCTTGTCATCAGTTTTTTTAAAACTGTGTGCAGATTTTCTTTTGTCATAAATTTTAAATTCTTTTGACACTACTGTCTCAAAGTCATAGTTTTACTTAGGATTTTCTGTAAAGAACAGAACTGTTCTGTCTTCTAGCTTGCTTGTTTAATAATCTGAATAATACCAGATTTACTTATTTTCATATTACACATTTGATGCATTTTGTCTCAATTTTCTTATGAATGTTCCATCTTATTAACAAAACGTGTGATATGTCTCTGTTCATTCTGTATGAAATATTTGTTGGACATATCACATTAACTTTGTTTTTTTTCATAGCACTTAAAGATGAAAAATATCTGGATGCTGATTAAACAACTAATGTGTTGTATCTGATGTACTGTCGTGTTACTGCATATATTTTTGTTTTTTATGTACAGTACAGGAAATGCTTTTCATGCAGAATATCATAATGCAGTTAATATTTTGTGTAATATACATATTGTTTTCATGTTATAGCATTTTTCCAAAGGATCTTTATATGTCTGTTGTTTCTTATAACTAATTTTAGTATTTCTGTGTGTCACAAAAGGAAATATTGCCAGCCCAGCTGTCTGGAAGTTTGTAAATAATTTCAGTGTCATTTGTGAATACTGATATGATTCATACAGAAGTGTGTTTAAAGGTGTGAAGTACTGAGCTAAAATGTAACCACAGCGTGCCTTGCTGGCTTAGAATAGAAATGTATGTAAACTATTGTAATTGTGTAAATGTATTTGATGTTCTTCGTGTTTCACTGTTGCAGTCATCACACTTGGGTTATCTGCCTGCAGGTAGCCCTCGGTCAGCCCGAATACCAGAGTCTTGGGATTTCTGCGCCGGATGCTGTCACATCTTCCATGACGTCAGGGGTATAAAACATGCAGCCGACGCCATTACATCAGTCTTTCTTGCTGAGAAGGAGACCGAAGCAGGAGCAGTTCGCAAGTGCTGGTCGGCTGCTACGTGAAATTTTTGTTTTTCGAGTTTCAAACCTGAAGTCTTCTAAAGCTAAGTACCCCGTTGGGGATTCTTTTTTCTTGCTCTAACCGATGTCAGAAAAAGTTAACAATTGTCTTGCCTGTGGAAAGTAAATACCTCATAGAGATTTTCATTCTTACTGCGTCACCTGTTTAGGCCCAGACCACGACGTCCCTCGCTGTTGGTTTTGTGCCTTGTTTAACGCCTGAACCATTTGTCGTCGGGCTATTTTTGTAGCTAAATTATTTCGCTCTTGTTCTCTGTATTCTGAAATGGCTTCGGTAAGCCGTCCTATTACCGATCTTCCAAAAAAAGCACAAAGACAGAGACAGACCGCATAGGTCAAAAACTGCTAAATATGCTTCCGTTAAGCTAGTCGCCAGTCCACCGGTACTCAGTGAGGCGCCTTTGCAGCCCCTGATTCCCACTTCTACAGATTCGTAGGCCTCTGCTGAGACCCATTCAGAATCTGGTATGCCGCGAGATGCTTTTTCGACTATGGAACCTGCGAATGTCTCTACCTTGGATGGGTCCAGAGTCGCTGTGCAGGCACCGGCTTCTGAGGGTGTATTCCACCCTACCGATTTTTGTATTAAACCAACAACTTCTTTTTAACTAAAACTACCGAGTTTCTCAAGCCCAGAGTTCGCACTACATCTAGAAAACCGATGTCCAAAGTGCATGCTCAAGCTCCCATGCCACAAAAACAAATGCTTAGAATGGCTGAAGACCTTATTACTCTAATTAGGGGAAGCCAGCCTTCCCCTGCTAAAAGACAAAGAATTGAATTTCCTTCTGATTCTACAGACCAGGAGTCCGATGACTCCGACCCTTTTGATTACCAGGACATGCCCTTATTTACCTGTGAGGATTCAGATGCAGAGGAATCCATTCCCTCTGCCTCCCCTTCAGAGGTTTTTTATTTGGTGAAACCTTGCATACCTTAAGAGAGCATTTTTGCTGGGAATGCCAGAACTATCCTCAGTCCAAAAAGAGACTCTGGAATTTTTAGATTTGCCTCAGCACAGGCCTCTAGCTATACCTCCTGTTCTGGATATTGTAGATGATGTCTTCCTGGAACCCAGTCTTACTCCTGACACTTTATCACCAGCTCCTAAAAAACCTGACAGGTACTACAGAGTACCTGACTCTCACAAATTTCTCTTTAAGAATCCTACTGCGGATCCAGAGACCATTTCCCAGGGACCTAAAGGCATTAAGACTACTACAGCCAAAAACCCTGCCCCTTCAGACAGGGATTCTAGAGCTTTAGACAGATGGGGTAAGAAGGTATATACCTCTGCAACTCTTGCCATCAGGGCTTTGAATTGCCAGTTTCAGATGTTGAAGTACCAACAGCATATTATGGAACTAATTAAACAAAAAATGGTGTTACTTGCAGATTGTGCAGAAAATAAAGATTTACAAGAGTTAATGTATTCTGCAAACCAAGTTAGTAAACATATCTGCAGTGTGGGTGTGATGCCTTAGAAGCATCTTGCAAGGCTGCTGTCACTGGGTCTGTACTGAGAAGGCATGCTTGGCTGAAGGAACAAGTCTTGCCAGACCATGTTAAAGGAAAATTACTAGATGCTGCATTAAATCAGGATAGTTTTTTTGGCACAAAAGCAGAAGTTCTTAAAAAGATGGAAGAAAAAGCTAAATCTATGCAAACTGTGAAAGATTTCTTACAGGTGCAGCCACCTAGATTCAGTAGGCATTGGCCTTCAGTAAACTGGTCCTTTCCAGTCCCTCCCAGGCCTTCTCAGTCCAAACCCAGGAGAAACAACCCCCAAGACTACAGTCTCAGGGTATGCAGAAATCTAAACAATGGAGTGTTCCCACCTCAAAAGCAGGTAGTGATAAGCCACCCCCTTATAGAGAAAGTTCACAATGACTTTCCAATTATCCTTCCCAGCCATGCCCAAGTACTTGCACCCCTAGGAGGAAAACTCGCCCTTCACGCACAAAAATGGATGTCCATTACTCAGGACCAATTGGTTCTAAACATTGTATCCCAGGCATACAGATTCTACTTTCAATCACTGCCAACCCCAAGCAGGTTGCCAGACCTTCCTCCAAACCAGTGGGAAGAGGCTCAAAAGCAAGTACTTTCCCTTCTCCATATCAGGGCTATTCAACCTGTTCCAGTAGAGCAAAGGGGACAGGGTTTCTACTCCAGACTGTTCTGGGTGCCTAGAAAAGAGAGCTCTTGGCACCCTATCCTGGATCTACCAATTCTCAGCACCTTTCTGGTGGTCCCAAAATTCACAATGCTTACACTGTAATAGCTTCTTCCTATGCTAGCCAGGGATGCCTGGTTAGTCACCCTAGACTTAAAAGAATCTTATCTGCATATCTCCATAAGGGAGTCTTGCAGGAAATATCTACATTTCAGGGCAGGCTCTGTGCACTATCAGTTCTCTGCACTTCCCTTTGGCTTATCTACTGCGCCCAGAGTATTCACAAAGTGCCTGGCTCCAGCCATTGCATACTGCAGGCAAAAAAATATTAAATTTACCCATACTTGGACAATTGTCTGATTCAGGCGGACAGTCAGGAATTGCTACTTCAGCACCTGGCATTTGTAAAAAGACTTCTAACTTCACTGGGATACACCTTCAACGAAAATAAATCACAACTGGTGCCCAGCCAACAAATTATATTCCTGGGCGCAAGCTTGAACACAACTTCCCAGATGGCATTCCTCACTCCTGAAAAGTAGGTCCATTTGACAAACTATTTCAATCTAATGGCCACTAAAACCCAGCTATCTGCAAGGAAAATACTGCAAGCCCTAGGGTTCCTGGCCTCATGCATTCTGCTAATTCCATATGCAAGACTGCATATGAGGAAACTTCAGTGGTACTTAAAAAGTCTCTGGCGTCAGCATTCTCAGGACCTGGAAACAGTGATTCCTATCATACCTTGTCTAAGGGAAGAGTTCCTTTGGTGGGCAGAGGCATGCAACCACAACAAGGGACTTCTTTTACTCAACCCCTCAACGCCCAAACCCTGACAGTAGACGCATCAGACTATGCACAGGGGGGCTCACATGGCAGACAAATGCATTCAAGGCAAATGGAGCCCAGAACAAATTCCCCTGCATATCAATCAAAAAGAGATGCTAGCTGTACAGAATGCTCTGACAGCCTTCAAATACATTATCCTTCCAGGACAGCTCCTGATAAAGACAGACAACACCACAGTTATGTGGTACATAAACCAGCAGGGGGGAACTCATTCTTACACACTGTAGGTTTGCCATGGCCCTGTGAAACACAGCCTTGAGCAACCAAGTGCATCTACAAGCTCAATTCCTGCCAGGCAAGCAAAATTCACTGGCAGATGACGTAAGCAGAAATCTGCTGGACTCTCAGGAGTGGAAACTGGCACCCAACTCATTTAAACTTCTAACCCAGAGGTGGGGATCACCGGAGGTGGACCTTTTTGCCCCCCCCCCCCAAAACCACCAGTTGAGCAGATTTTGCACCAGGAACCCTCACAGCAGAGCCTGGAAGGTGGATGCCTTATCTTTACATGGGAAACCTCTCAATTTATGCCTTTCCTCCTCTGCCCCTCCTCTCAAAAGTACTACTCAAGATCAAACAGGACAGGCCAAGGGCAATCCGTATTGCACCAGACTGGCCACGCCAGCACTGGTACCCACTCCTATGCAGTCTTGACAGCAGTGCCACCCTGGCACCTAACATCAGATACCTTCCCTGCTGTCTCAGCAGGAGGGACAGATTTTGCATCCTCAGCTGCAAACCCTAAACCTTGCAGCCTGGCTTATCCCCTGAATACACCACCAGCATCCCTCAGCAAACAGTTGCTGGACATCATCCTTGAGGCCAGAAGGCCTAGTACTAGGACATCCTGTGCTGAAAAGTGGAAAAGATATTGTTCTTGGAGTCAGTCTCAAGGAAAGGACACAGCTGTGCTCACCTTACCTCAAATCTTTGATTACCTAGCAAAGCTGCTCTACAGAGGCCTATTCTTCTCATCCATTAAGATTCACGCATCTGCCATCTCAGCTCATTATAATACTAAGCCACTTCTCTTTTCTCACCCTCTCATCAAAAAGTTCCTGAGAGGAGCTAACAATTTAAGGCCCCTAGGAGAGCTCCCATCCCGGCCTGGGACCTTAACTTTGTACTGGAGAAGCTCACACTTCCCCCTTTTGAACCTGCTGCTTCAGCAGAGTTAAAATTCCTCTCTTGGAAAATAGCCTTACGTCTGGCTTTTACATCAGCAAGAAGAGTGTCTGAGTTACAGGCACTAATGGTGGTGGAGCCCTTCATTATTTTCCATGCTGACAGGGTTTCCCTCAGGACTATCCCATCCTTTATGCCCAAGGTGGTACCCAGTGTGGCTTTAAACCAATCCATTCATTTGCCAACCTTTTTCCCTAATCCTCAGAATAAAGGAGAAAGAATCCTGCACTCCTTGGACATGCACAGACATCTCGGGTTCTACCTTGACAGGAGTAACCCTTTCAGAAAATCTGACCAGTTGCAAGTCAGCTTTGCTACAGGGGCAGAGGGCAAGGCCATTTAGAAGCAAACCATTTCCAAATGGATAGCACACTGCATCCATTTCTGCTACAAGCACCATGGAAAACCTACCTCTTAGGGGATCAGAACTCATTCCACTAGAGCTACTTCAGCCTCTACGGCATTTCTCAGGGGAGTCCCTACCAGGGACATCCTGGAAGCTGCAACCTGGAGGTCTGTATACACCATCACCAAGCATTACCACTTACCTATTTTTTCTAAATCCAGAGCTGAATTTGCTACAACAGTCTTACAAGGCATGCTAGCCAGCCCTAACTCTTCTTGACTGCCTCCACCCTTCCTCAGCTTTGGGGAATCAACCCATGTGTGATGACTGCAACAGTGAAACATGAATAACATAGTACAGTTGTGTACACTTAGCATAAATGTAGATGTTCGAGTGTATTCACTGTTGCAGTCCTGGTTTCCCTCCCTCCAGCCCCCTGGCTTTTTCTGGTCTTTCTACCTATCCACTTTATGGACATGTTTTATGGCAGGGGTATCTACTTTTTACTGGAGGTATTCCACACCATGTAATAGCTTCCTATTTTGGGAGCTCCTGACATCTGGGGCAAGAAACTGGTGTAATGGCGTTGGCTGCATGTTTTATACCCCTGACGACCTGACGTCATGGAAGAGGCGACCGTGTCCGATGCAGAAATCCCAAGACTCTGGTATTCAGGTCGACTGAGGGCTACCTGCAGGCAGATAACTGTGATGACTGCAACAGTGAATACACTCGAACATCTACATTTATGGTAAGTGTACACAACTGTACTTTTTAACAGTAAAAACTAGAACATAGAGGGTTCACTTACAAACTTTAAGAAAGTAAGTTAAAATTAAATTGTTTTATGATTGTGCTATAAATGTTATCTCTCGGTTTCAGTTTAGTAGCAAACAATATCTAGAGCTAGAAGTTTTTGTATTGTCTTGGAATAGAAGTAATTACTAGGTTTGAGATGCGGAAGTGTTTTATTGTTTTATGACTTCCTAGCGACTGCACAGCTCTGAGCAAACATCTGAAGGCAATGTATTTTTCACAGAGATGTTAAATTCTGTCAGTTTCAGGTGACAAAAAGTGATGTCATCCAAGCTAACCCAGCAATAATATTTGATATTAATTTAAGACGCTCTCGGATAAAGACTGTGCATTTTGTATCTTGTCTTTGACCTAGAAACATCCACTCATCACTACCTTCTGCACTTCTGCATGTATGTTGTTCTGTAAGTAATTTCTAAGGCATAGTAACTCTGTTAGATTCAGATAGGAATACAGTAAAGTATAGCTTGAATGTTTTCTATATTTATTTGAGTCTGTCCTGCAATGTTGTTTTAAATATTTCCTGTGATTTTGAAGTCACTGTGGATACATATTTACTATTGTCTTGTTCTTTTATTATTAAATATATTTAAACCTATGTGTGTGGCTATTTGTGAGACATATTTAAGCTCTTAAAGAACTTGCATATCTATATGGTGACACTGTACAGGCCACTCCAGCCTTGCTCTTGGTCAGACTACCATTTGGATAATAGTAACATACTCAGTAGGATTGGACACCCTTTGTTAAGGGCCTTAAGTAGCTGATAGAGTTGGCTGGTTGCAGTCGGAACTACCTTATAGTGTGGGCAGAAGGGGGCATAGCTAATAAACCTGTGCTATCCTTTCCCGTGTGTGTGTGTGTGTGTGTGTGTGTGTGTGTGTGTGTGTGTGTGTGTGTGTGTGTGTGTGTGTGTGTGTGTGTGTGTGTGTGTGTGTATGTATATCAGTCAAATCTCAGTGTGTGTGTGTCAGCTACTTGGGCAGGCACACAAAGCACTGGTTGGACAGAGAGGATGCTGGAGGTTTTGGCTTGGTCACTCAGCTGAGATCTCAACCCTATAGCTGTGCCAGTGGGGAGTCTTATTGGGGATCTGGAGAAAGAGGGGGAAATCAGCCCCAGACTGATCTGTGTGCGTTCTTAAGGGAAATTGCACTTTACTGTGTGTGCGTATTTGTCATCCTCCCAGTGTTTACGTTCACCACTGTTGCCACTGGTAAGGATTGAGGCTGCTTGATTACTGGGCCAGTGCAGGGGCGTCGCATCTTAATTGATGGCAGTGGTGGGATAGCCACATCACATAGTAATTGGCTTGTAGTGGTGTGGATACTGAATTTCTGTAGCCTGTAAACAGTGGTCACTAAGGAAGGTGTTTGTACTCTCACTCAGCCACACAGTGAACATTCAGAGTTTCTTATCACAATTGTTTTATTTATTTATTTATTTAGTTAGCTTAGTCAGGTAGGGCAGGCAAGCATGTCAGCAGAGGAGTATGGCAAGCTGAGATGTGCCAGGCTAAAGGACTGATGCATGCCAACCTGACTAAGGCAGAAGTGATTGTAGCCTTGGGCACATCGCAGACCAGCAATCAGGAGGACAACCAGGCTGGCATTGGAGATGTACAACTCTCAGAAAATGGACAGTTCAGCCTTTCCACAGAGGACTTAAAAATCCATCTGGAGTTAAAGACTTGAACTGGAGGCCATATGTTTGAAAATAGAAGCAGCAGAGAGACTGATATGTCTGGAGGCTGAGGAAAATGAGAAACTGTGACATCTGGAGGCAGCAGCAGCATGAGAAGGAGATGTTGATTCTTCGCCGGAGTCATGGAGGTAATGGGGAAGAGAGTAACCAAACCCCAGAAGCAATAAATGTCAGTAAATTGCTTCCGCAATTTACAGAGGGGGATAATTTTGATAGTTTCATTCATATGTCTAAAAGGGTATGTAAAGAGTGTAATGTTGACCAAGGGCTCTGGGTACGGTTCCTGACCCCCTATACTCCATGGTAGAGCTGTAACTGCTATTTCTAAATTGTCTGATACTGATTGCTTAAATTATTGTACAGTCAAGGATTATTTGTTAGAATATTTTGTTAACACCTGAAGCTTATAGTACAAAGTTTTGTGGGCATAGATGCAAGGCAGATGAAAGTGTGTGAATATGTTGCTGAAATAAGCACTTATTTTCATAGGTGGATGAGTGAATGTCAGGTCACCACTTTTGAAGGGCTAGCAGGCCTTTTGGTGAGGGAACAAGCCCTTAGCACTTTGCCTGAGGACATGAGAATCTGGTTAGCTGATAGACAATGCAATACTGCAGATGAGTTGGAGAAGGGAGACCTATACCTAGCAAGCAGGGCAGCAGTGCACAGGAAAGGGATACCCAGTGCTGCTCATGGGTCTAAGGGAACCCATGGTGGGGAGCCCAGACTGCTCCAACAGAGTCCACCAGTAGCAGGAGAGGCTACTAGTCCAGGTACACATTCAGGAATAAGGTTTAAATGCAACCAGTGGGGCCGTGTAGCATCTAGATGTCCACAGAGGCAAGGTGGGGAACAAAATGTGGGAATGACAGAATGCCAGTAGTAAGTTGTCTCAAGACAACAAGGGCACCAAACTACCACAAAAGGTTATATCCTGTCTTATTTGCCCCATCTATTGTTTGCTTACAGGGAGGTGCCCCAGGAATTCACAGTTTGTTTACTCTTTGAGTTGTTGTATGGGCATAGGGTGGGGGGACCTCTAGATTTGATTCAGGATGGGTGTGAGGGGACCTCTAGATTTGATTCAGGATGGGTGGGAGGGTGAGTGTGAATCTCGCAAGGACTCTGTTGTGGCATATGTCCTAAACCTCAGGACAGGGCTCACGGAACTCTTGGGCTTGGCCTAGGAGAACCTGGCATAAGCCCAACAGCAGAAAAAGGTTTGTTTTGACAGGAATGCTCAGGCTGGAGAATATGCTTTAGGGCAGCAGGTAATGGTTCTCATTTCTGTCAAATACAACAAGCTGCAGGCAGCATGGGAGGGACCCTACAAAGTGGTAAGGAAGGTCAGTGCTGTTAACTACATGGTAGAACTGCTAGGCAGGGGCATAAATTGTACCATGTTAACGTGATGAAACCTTACCATGATAGGGAGGCCCTTGTGCTGAGTATTTGTAGTGGATGGTAGTAGGAGTCTGAGGGGGATCTGGTGACTGATCTCCTCAGTGAGACTCGGACTGACACCTCAGTGGATGAGGTAGCAAAGTCCCAGTAGCTATCCCCTACCCAGGTTTGAGAAATCCAAGCAGTGTTACAGGAATTTGGGGACATGTTCACTGGGAAACCAGGGTGCACCCACCTGGTGCAACACTATGTGGATACAGGACCCCCAAAGGCCTATTAAGCAGGCCCCTTATAGGATGCCTGAGAGGGTCAAACAGACTGAGGGAGGAGATACAGGAACTGTTGGAACTAGGGGTAATTCAGGAGTCCAACAGTCCCTGAGCCTTCCCAGTGGTGCTGGTACCAAAGAAGGATGGCAGTACCAGGTTCTGTGTTGAGTACAGGAAATTAAATAGTCACATAGCATCAGATGCTTACCCCATGCCTAGGATAGATGAAGCCCTAGAGCAGCTGGATGTGGCTAAGTATCTTACCACTATTGATCTTACCAAGGCTTACTTGCAGGTGCCCTTGGCTCCCAGTGCTAGAGAGAGGTCAGCCTTTGTGACTCTTTTTGGCTTGTATGAGTTCATGAAGATGCCCTTTGGAATGAAAAATGCCCCAGCGATTTTCCAGAGGCTGGTGAATCATATCTTAGCAGGAGCAGGAGATTTCGCCCTTGCTTACCTCTGTGATATTGCCATCTACAGTCATTCCTGACAAGAGCACCTTCAGCATGTCAGGGAGGTGCTGGGTAGACTACAGAGGCAGGGTTGACCATTAAGCCCAGCAAATGTCAGGTGGGTGTGCAGAGGTCTCCTACCTGGGACGTAGAGTGGGGAGTGGGTAAGATCAGGCCAGAACCTGGTAAAGTGGAAGCCATTCAGGCATGGCCTGCCCCTGTTAACAAAAAGTAGGTGAGGGCATTCTTAGGGACTGCAGGGTATTACATAAAGTTTGTCCCCAATTATAGTACCATAGTTGCTCCTCTCACAGCCCTGACAAGGAAAAACTCGCCAGATAATGTAGTGTGGACCCCAGCATGTGAGCAGGCATACCAGAAGCTTATAGGAACTTTGGGAGGAGCCCCTGTGTTAGCCAGTCCAGATTGCAACAAAGAATTTGTTATGCAGCTGAATGCTTCAAACCATGCCATGGGGGCTGTACTCAGCCGGGTCTTCTAGAGAGAGGATCTCAGGGTGGTATATTTCAGTTGTAGGCTCCAACCCAGGGAGGAATGCTATGCACCTGTAGAAAGGAATGCTTAGCTATAGTGTTGGCACTGCAGAAACTTCAGCCTTATCTGTATGGAAGGAAATTCATTGCAGTTAGAGAGTTATGAAAAAAGCAGCAACAGTAGAGTTCAGTCAGTAAGAATGGGGACCTTTGCATGTAGAGCTGCAATCACTGTGCCTATATGGCTAACAATAGTAGTTTCACATACCCGGTCACTCAAAAAGTTTATGAATTTCAACATTACGCTGATTGTAAAACTTGAGATCTAATACATTTAGCAAGCTGTACGAAATGTTCAGCTTTCTATATTGGAAATACCAATCGAACTTTAAAGTAATGGGTAAGGGAACATCTATATGCCATCAACAGAGAAGATGAGAGTAATGTTCTGGCTAGACATGTTCTAAGTCATGGTCTCTCTCACAAATTTGTGTTTTTAATCATAGAACTAGTTAATAAGAGTATTGGACTGGGCAATTTTAAGAACTTTACTGAAAGACTAGAAATTAAATGAATAATTAGACTACAAGCATATAAAGCCTGTGAGATAAATGACAGGCTATCCCTGAAACCTTTCCTTTTAGACAGACCCTTAGCACATTAAAGACTAAAAATAAACAATAATTCTTCAATGTTGCACTCATTAGAATGTTCTGTGTTTTTTTTACATATTAGATGAAATATTCTGCTTATATATATATATATATATATATATATATATATATATATATATATGTATTGAATAATGACCATACAGAAATAGTGTTTTCCATGACCACAGAATAGTGAGATTATTTAGTCTATGCTGCCACGATCTATTGATGTAAGTGAATTTTACATTTCATTTAATGAGTTGCTTATTTGGTTAAGTTACTTGAGAGATTTTTATTACATTGATATATATATATATTTTTTTTTTATTTATTTTATTTTTTTTTATGCATACCAGTTAGATAAGATATCAGTGTTAATATATATGTATTTTTCAAATTGAATGCATGTTTTATTGTGTAGATGTTTTGTTAGGCATATATACTTTTAGGTTAATTTAATTGATGCAGCAATGTGATTGGAGGAAGTGACATTAATTAGTGGAACTGCTGGATTTAAACAGATGAGATCATTTGCTTTAATATGTCTGAAGAAGCGTTCCAGTTTGGATGTGAAAGCGCTTACTGTTTTTTTATTTTTAACATGTTTCATTAAAGATCTGTCAGCTACCACCATGGATGTCACCTCAATGTTTATTTTTGAAAGTTTGTATTCTCACTGAGGTGCTTAGTCCTCTGACTTCTGTTTTTTCTCTGGTCTGTTTTACGATTATACTATAAAAGTTATCTCTGTTTCAGTTCAGTAGCAGACACAATGTCTAGAGCTAGATATTTTTGTATGGTCTTGGAAGAGAAGTAATTACTAGGTTTGAGATGCAGACGTGTTTTATGTCTTCCTAGCAGCTGCGCAGCTCTGAGCAAACATCTGAAGGCTATGTGTTTTTCACACAGAGATGTTAAATTCTTTTAGTTTCTGATAAAGGGGGGGTTTAGCTTGGGAACCAAAGTCAGGTGACAAAAAGTGATGTCATCCAAGCTAACCTGTCAGTAATATTTGATATTAATTTAAGAACTCTATCAGAGAGACACTGTGGATTTTGTATCTTGTCTTTGACCTAGAAACATCCACTCATCACCACCTTCTGCACTTCTGCCTGCGTGTTGTTCTGTAAGTTTTTAGGGCATGGTAACTCTTTTAGATTCAGATAGGAATATAGTAAAGTATAGCTTAGATGTTTTCTTTATTTATTTGAGACTGTCCTGCAGTGCTGCTTTAATTTTTTTCCTGTGAGTTTGTACTCTGAAGTCACTGTGGATACATACTTAGTATTATCTTGATCTTTTATTTATTACTAAATATATTTAAATGTTTGCTTGTGGCTGATATTTGTGAGACATATTAAGCTCTTAGAATACTTGCATATCTATATGGTGGCACTGTACAGGCCACTCCTAAATAGTCTTGCTCTTGGTCAGACTACCATTTGTATAATAGTAACATTACACAGTAGGATTGGACACCCTTTGTTAAGGGCCTTAGGTAGCTGATAAAGAGTTGGCTGGTTGCAGTCAAAACTACCTTATAGTTTGGGCAGAAGGGGGGCATTGCTAATAAACCTTTGCTAGCCTTTCCTAGATGTGTGTGTGTGTGTGTGTGTGTGTGTGTGTGTGTGTGTGTGTGTGTGTGTGTGTGTGTTTGTATGTCAATCAAGTGTGTGTGTGTGTGTGTGTGTGTGTGTGTGTGTGTGTGTGTGTGTGTGTGTGTGTGTGTGTGCGCGCGCGCGCGCGAGTCCGCTACTTGGGCAGGGACATGAAGCACTGGTTGGACAGAGAGGGTGCTGAAGGTTTTGGCTTGTCCACTCAGCTGAGATCTCAGCCCTATAGCTGTGCTAGTGGGGAGTCTTATTGGGGATCTGGAGAAGGAGGGAGAAACAAGCCCCAGACTGATCTCTGTATGCTCTTAAGGGAAATTGCACTTTACTGTGTGTGTGTACTTGTCGTCCTCCCAGTGTGTATGTTTCCCACCGTTGCCAGTGGTGAGGATTGAGGCTTCTTGATTACTGGACCAATGCAGGAGTGTCACACTGTGGTCAGAGTTTTTCATTTTTTTTTCTGAAATATCCTCGCCTAGCTCATCTTATGAGAGGTTCCTTTTTCTTCAGATTCTTTGAGGTCTAAAGGCTGCCATTGCTGTGTGCTTTTGTTTTTTTCATTTACTTTTTTCCCTTCTGCTATAATCTGTTGTGTGAAGTTGGAATGTACAACTTCTGTATCTGTCTGCCAGCATTCTTTCTCCTCATTCTCATGAGCACCCATTTGTAAGAAATCATTGCTAGCTGCCACTGAGAAAGTGGAAGCAAGAATTTAAGTATAAAGCATTACACAAATAAATTGCTGCTTAGCTGGTATGGGTAGGGATGTAGATAGTATGATGCACTCAAAATGCAAGCAGGAAGGTAAAGGAATTTATACTTCAGTTAAGAGACAATCTACTGATCTATTTTGCTTATAGACTACATTTAAATATGTAATGAGGATATCCTTATAATAGTTTAGCACATCAAAAATTCTGGTCTTACGGTGCAGTTTCATAAAACAGTTTCACAATTCAGAGTATCTTCTAAAATGGTCTTTTTCATGTGTTTCTCTCTGTTACTGGGGCAATTCTTTGCCCTTGCCATGTAATTTGTTTTCTTCTTATTCAGGACAAGATGTTCCACCTTCAGCAAGAACACGGTTTTTTGGTTGACATCTCTTGCAGAAATGCATGTAACAGTTCTTTGAAAGTGATGCATGTTACCATCTTGTAGAAAAGAGTGACATATTAGTCAGTTGCCTAACAAAGATGGTGTTGTGTTCATTTTCTTTCTGTTTGTTCACTATCCAACTTTTGAACAGAGAAGCTATTTGTTAATGTTTGCCTGATTAAGCTTGCTTCTGGGACAGTATGATTTTAGAGATACAATATTGAGTGTTGTATGTTGGGACATAGTTCTTCCCTTGATTCTTTTGTGACTGTGAGCAGACTACTTAAGTCTTTGTGCTGCATGGATATCCTTGGGAAAAAAATTGATGCCTTGTCTTGATAATCTTTAATTGTCACAGTTAAAGAAATTGATTATTCATACTTACCCTTTGCACTTGTTTTGTTTATTTTCATTATTGGATTATTTGCATCATTAAACAACCAGGTCCCCTTTCCTTTTGGTTCATAGGTTCATAGTACTAGGCTAACTGCCCTTGCGAGCCATTTTAAGCCTAGCCAATTATTCCTTTTGAGACTTGAACCCTGCACCTTGTGTTTGTAAGACAAACACCTTAACCATTAGGTGACCCTCCCAACTTGTCATGGTGCATTATTTCTCCATTACCCTCCCAAAGGCTACTGTGCAATGGTCTGATAGATGCCATTTTTGTTGCTGTTGAAGCAGTGCCATCTGGGAGGCACCAAAAGACTACCTGACATCATGCTGAGTGTGAAGCAGTACCCCTTGCTGGAGCTGTGGGTGTTATGGCATGGTAGTGGGGAATCACACACCCATTCTTGAAGGAAGATACTAGGTCAGTGATGCTTCTTCCTGTCCAGCTGCCTGTGTGGCATCAAGTTGCTGTGTGAACTAGATGCACCAGTTCTGTTTACCTCAGTCTGACCCTATCAAATTGGCCTGTTTTGTAAGGCAAAGACATTTGAAAGTTTGTATAAATTGTATAAGCTAAGTAGTGGTTGGGGGGTGTGGGGGCTAGGTTCAATATAAAGTATTAGCAGATGAAGTGCTGAATCTGAGTTGATTAGAGCAAATTATTCAAACTGGCAATTTAGCTATATTTGTATGTCTATACAAACACACACACACACCGTCTCTAATGTCACAAACATTTTCTTAACCTGCAAAAAATTACGCAGTGCTACCAGTTTGATGAATTGGTTCTGTCAACTCTTGATGTGGCTTTTCAGCAATCAGCCACTCATCATGCACCCAGTGGAACAGTGTGTAACAAAGTGACACACGTTCCATGTTGAAGACTTTGGTGAGGGTGAAGTTAACTTTGACTGCTGTACCAGTGAAGTCTGTATTACTGATGGTTAACATTGATGCATGTCTGAAACTAGATGGCATTATTAGTAGCAAGTGTATCCTGAGACGGTGTTTGTGCTGGTATGAGCAGGCTATGTAATATGCAGTTGCTTTGTCTTGTGCAAAGCAGAAGATAGACACTGGAGAGGGGTGAATGTGATTGTAGTCTTGAATATGAATGCTTACTTTTAACTGCATCCATCAAAGGCTTCCTGGCTTTCTGGTAGGCCTTGTTTTAAACACAGAATATTTAGCAGCAGGTACAAAGTTTGTCTTGGGTTTGAAGAACTTGTTATATTTTGGTCAATTTCATATCTGATATCAGTTGCTTATAATGGTTGCACTTTGAATTTCAGGAAACTTGGAGTGGTTAGACAAAAATAAAACTAGCTTTTTGATTATGTGGAGGAGACCAGAAGAATGGGGAAAACTTCTGTACCAGTGGGTAAGAACTTGGAATGCTAACAGTTTGAATCTGCTTTTTATAAGCTGTGTAAAAACTCATTAATATCTGAAATATGCAAATCTATTGTTTTATAGGAATCTTGAAGATTAACATGAAGTACTTTTGCTTTGTATCTGCAGTTTTAAAATATGTAATGCTGTAAACTGTCAGCATTGCATTCGGAAGACAGAATGAAATTCTTTACATAAATTCTGAATATCTGCATCCACCTTGGTTTACTATAGTATCAGTCGAATACTAAATTTAGGCATTGCTGTACAGAATATTGCACATGTATCAGCTGTCTTTTTGAACATCAATGAGGTTCAAAGTCATGCTTACCGATACTGAAAAAGTATACAGTTGATCTGATGTTGTCTCTTTCATTCCTCCTCACAAATGGGTTGCGGATCTGTGTTCGGATCTGACTCTGCCACTTTTCTTCATACTAGGATCCAAGTCTCTAGCTCATCCCACTACCCACAATACCCTCCACTCCAGCCAACCTCCTCAGATTTTGTTTGCTGCCAGCGGAATCAGATGTGGTCGCCTGAGTTTCGAGAGTTCAGTGGTTTCCTTGGGTATCTCCTTTTCATATAAGTGCCCTTTTTTTCTATATTTCTTTTATTTTTCTGTCTTAAATTCCTCCCCTAGTATGAGTGGCTTTTTTCTTACCTGCCTTTACGGATCTCTTTCTCAAAAATGTTTTCCCGCTCTCTCGGTAGCCGTTTTTTTTTTTCAGTTGGGATCCTCTGCTTCTTCTCATTCATAAAACAAAAAACAAAAAAAAAATACTTCTTTCTTGGCCTTTGTCTGCTTGTCTTTCCCTTTTGTGTGTGTGTAGAAAGAGTTTTTTTGTGATGGCTGACAAACCTCTGGATTTAAACTGTGTTCGGAATGCAGATGCAAGTTCTCACATTCCGATGTACACTCTTTATGTATTTACTGCTTGGATGCAGAGCATCTGCAGTCTGCCTGCTCTGTTTGTGAAATCTGTAACCCTAGAGCTATAGCTGACCAGAGAAACAAGCTGATTTTGAAGGGTCTTTTGCCAACTTCCTCTCCAGGGGCACAAACACCCTGTAAGAGCCATGCAGGAGCCTCCGACTCCAAGAAGCGCACTCACAAGTCCTCAAGGGCATCTTCAGAGCTGCCTGCTAAGGTTGGGAGGCCCTTGGATCCTACATCTTAAGATTAATGGCCTACTTCAGTTCCGACAGATCCGAAGCTCTCTTCAGAGCCATCCAAGTCCATGGTGATCTCTGGTTCACCTGAAACTGCTGTCTCCTCCCCCTCTTCAGATCGCAAACCTAAAGATCTGACAGTGAGGGACCCTACACCGGTGCTGGGGTTCGAATTACTCTCCAGACCTCCCTCCATAGCTTCCTCCAGGTCTTCCAGGAGTCTTTTATAGGCTGACATGGATAGGATGATTAGGAAGATCTTCAAGACTCTGATCTAACTGAGGGTCTTCTTGGCTCAGTCCCCTATGGGTTCTGTGAGTTTCAGCCATCAAGTCCAATCTCCTTCTCTGATCCATCCTTTGGCTTTGGAGTCGCATGGTCATGTCCGTTTGAGGAATCTGGGGTCGGGTGTACGGAGCCTGTCTTCCTCTACTCTGACCATTGGTTGCCTTGACCTCCTCAGTGCCGTTGTCATCGGATTATAGTGAGTCTCCGATCCAGAATTTCCCTGTCGGATCTAGGGCGAGGGGCTCGGCTCCTACGTTGTCGGATCCATCTCTTCTCGGTGCTTCAGAGCTGGACAGTTCAGGTCTGATTCTAACAGGGACCCAGGGCTCTGGGATTATGGCCCTCTCTTCTTCCATAGGCTCAGCTCTGGTGCAGTTAGTGTGGGATTCTTAGGGTCCTTCAGTGTTCCTAGTGATAGTGCTTTCTACAGGGATCCATTCCCTTTGAGCTATGATCTGTCCTGCTGACTTCCTTTGGATCAGAGAGTTGTCTGACATTCCTGTCCTGATTCAACCCATCCAGACTGATCTCCAAACACTTCCCCCAGAGAGAACCCCCAGAGAGAGCTCCCTCCTCTTCCAAGACCTCCCCTGAGCACCCCACAGAGGAGATTCCTCATAAGAGGATGTGCAAAAGGAGGCACATTGACTCCCCCCTCAGTCAGTCACCAAGGACATGGACTTTGATGAAGGAGAGGGATCCCCCAGGTCACCACTGTAGGACATCTCCTTTGGAGATATTTTAGAGATTCTGAGGCAGAGAGGTGATTGGTCAGCTCAACCTCCCTCCATTGAGGAGTCTGTATTTTTAGATGCCTTTGGGATGGGCCCACATACATTCTGGGTGGATCCCCCAGCGTACGAGTTAGTGGATTTGGTGTCCAGCCTGGCCTGGAAGGAGCCAGACTTGGTCAAATTGATCCCCAAATGCCCCGACAAGTTTTTGTCCCCCTCCCCAAAGATGGACCTTATTGGAATAAGGGTATTCCAGTAGATGCCATGGTTGTGGCAGCAGCTGGCCAAAAAGGAGCTAGCGAGGCAGAGCTCCACTGTTCATCTGCTGAATAGGGAGTCCAGAGCGAAAAAGAAATTTGGTAAGCGCGTTTACACATTGGCCACCTTCTTGCTGAGGGTGTTGAACTACGGCACATTTTACTTGCTTGCAGAGGGACTTGGTGAAAGAGCTGTTGGAATCTCTGGCAGAAACCATATTACTGGAGGACTTCAAGAAAGTCTCCCCCCAACTGGCTACTCTTTCGTCATTGTCCAACTTCTCCATAAGGCTGATTTCCCATTCCATGGAAGGCACCTCCCGGGCAGCCGGCTCAGGCATTGCTATTCAGCAACACATCTGGATGAGGCTTTGTGATTTTGCTGAGCCCTTTAAGATGTCCATTTGTTAACGCCTCTTCGATGGATCTTCACTCTTTGGTCCTTTTGTCAAAGACACCCTAACCCGAAGTGAGCAAGAGGGGAAGACCTTGTCTGCCTTCAGAGTCAAGTTCTCCACTCCACAGCACACCTTCTCTAGAAATCAGCACAGTGGAAGGAAAACCTGGTTCCATAAATCCCATGTGGAGATTCTTCCTCTAGGAGCAAAGGAGGAAGTTTCATTGGGCGACGCCACCCCAGAGGCAGAAGGGGTTCACATAATCAGGCCTTCAGGGAGCCTTTCTCTGATGAGCCTTTTCAGTGCTCCTGAAATGCTGCCGGACTGTACATCTCTGAAGGCAGTCAGGAGTCAGTTCTCTTTACACCCTACTGCCTTGACCAATATAACACAAAACAAGTGGATGTTAGAGATTATATCCATAGGCTACACTATCCCCTTTATAAATTCTCCGGAGAGGTCAAAAAGGCTCTCTGATATTCCACCCAGTCAGAGGGAGTTCGCAGTAGCAGAAATTCTAAATCTATTGAAAAAAAAAAAGTCATCCAAGAGGTCCTAACCACTCAAAGAAGATTTGAAACTTACTTTTGCTTCTTTTTAGTGCCAAAGAAAACCACAGACCTGTGATCCATTCTGGATCTGAGCAAGTTAAACTTGCTTGTAAAGAAAGCGAAGTTCTAAATGGTGATGGTTCAGTCCAGTCTTCTTCTGCTGCAGAAGGACAATCGGATGTGCTCTGTGGATTTAAGGATGCGTACTATCACATCAAAATAGACAGGTGCTCCAGGAGTCATTTGCGCTTCCGGCTGGGAGCCAGTCACTTTCAATTCAGGGCTCTGCCATTTGGACTCACTACAGCCCCCAGGGTGTTTACCAAATGCATAGCAGTAGTCGCAGCTCACCTCAGACTGCAGGTGTATTCCCTTACCTGGACAACTGGCTCCTTACTGCCCCAACCAGGCATCAGCTAATACAGGCAAGGGATTACTTTTTCAATCTTGCCAACCATCTGGGATTACTCTAAATCTGACAAAGTCAAATCTTTCCCCTTTGCAGACTTTGGAGTTCATTGGAGCTACCTTGGCACAGTTAACCAGATTGCCGCTTTTCCCTCTCATCACGTTCTAACCTTAAGAGATCATGTGCAAACTGTGTTGAGTGTAGCTTCTCCTCTGGCAAGGCTACTTCTCCAAGCTCTAGGTACTATGGTGGCTGGCATCCCCCTAGTTCCTCTTGCAAGATATGTTATGCAAGTTCTTCAATGGACTCAGGATGTTCAGTGGTCTGTCCTCTACCAGCCTCTGTCTGCTCCTATCAAGCTGACTTCAGTTTGCAGAAGGCACCTTCAATGGGGCTCCTGTCAGACAACCTGACATTAGGCAGGTCTTTCCTTCTTCAGTCCCCCTGCACCATGGTGACCGCACACTCTTCCCAGTTGGGGTGGGGGAGCATTACAAGGGAAAGATGGTCCAAGGCGCATGGATACACTTAGAGACCAGATTGCATGTCAGTGTTCTAGAGATGAGAACTGTCCTCATGTTGCAAGCCTTTCAGGACATTTTCCCTCTAGGAACAGTTGCAATTTACACAGACAACATGCCCAGTGGTGTAGTATGTCAACAAAAAGGGAGGAACCCACTCTTACCTACTGTGCAGAGAGGCCATGAGGGTTTTGAATGGGTGATGTCTTTGGACCATTTTCTGCTTTCTGCACACATACCTGTGAAATTCAGTGTCCTAGCAGGCAAGCTCAGCAGGTCCATTCTGACCCATTACGAGTGGTTTCTCAATCAGTCAGTAGCGGACTTGATATTCAGCCTTTGTGGCCAACCATGCTGTGACCTATTTGCTTCTCCCCAGAACAACAAGTGCAGCAACTGCTTTGCTCAGATACCCCCTATGGGGGAGTCCCGGAGGGAGACTCTGGTTCATGATTGGTCCTCTGGTCTCCTCAATGCTTATCGTCCACTGCTGTTGATACCAAAGTTTCTCCAGAAAGTGAAGCATCTAAAGTCCTTGGTAATCCTCATTGCCCCCTTCTGGCATTGTCAGATTTGGTTCCCCCTTCCTCTAGTCTCACCTGAAGTATCCTCCATGGATTCTGGACCCCAAACAGGTTCTCCTTTATCACCCTAATCTGATGTGCTTAGTTTCTCCACTTCCAGTGATCATTCGAATGTCCAGGCTTGCTTCCCCAACTTGAGATGTTATTTTAGCTTTCCAAAAGCCAGCTACTAATAAGGTTTATGGTAGCAAATGGAAATTGGTCTTTTGGACTTCCAAAGAAAATGACCATTTGTCAGCACCTTTTGCTGATATTCTGCTTTTCCTGGCATCTCTTTTCAAAGAAGGAACTAGCTTCTCCATCACCAAACTTCAGTTAGTGGCTGTCTCTAATATTCATTCTGGCAGCGTTCTCAACTGTCCTTCAATTTCCAAGCTATGCAAGACCTTCTTGAAAGGGGTCTTCCTTCTCAGCCTCTAGTAAAGGATCCATCTCCACCATGTATCTTCACCGTGGTTTTGCAGAGCTTAACTTGAAACCCTTTAAATCAGAGTGTGACTGTGACCTAAAGTTTCTTTCATGGAAGACGGTTCTTCTCATTGCCATTACCTCAGCTAAGAGAATATCTGAAATTCAGGCCTTGTCTTCTAAGCCGCCTTACATAATTTTCCACAAGGGTAGGGTGTCCCTTCGTACAAACCCTTCCTTTATGCCTAAGGTAGCTACCGAGTCCAATCCTATCCAGGCTGTCCAATTACCAGTCTTTTTCCCTAATTTTTCTAATGATGGAGAACGGTTGTTGCATTCATTAGATGTTCACAGACGTTACATTTTTACTTGCACAGGACTAAGTCTTTTCAAAAGTCAGATCAGCTAATTGTTTCCTTCTCTGCCAGCCATCTTAAGTCAGGCAGTTTCAAAGGTTACTCTCGCCAAGTGGATTACAGACCTCATTACCTTCATTTATAGTAAAAATGGATTGCAGCTCCCTCGTCCTCCTAAGGCCCATTCTACCAGGTCTATATCCGCCTCATCTGCCTTTTCTTCCAGGGCCTCACTAGATGATATCTGTGCTGCAGCCACTTGGTTTAAGGCTCACACATATGTATCACATTATAAATTGGGTCTTGTGCCCTGTGGTAGGGCTACAGTTTGACTGTGCTCCGGCATATCCTTCCTTGAGACCACCCAGGTGTTGCATAGCTGGGGACCCTACCCATTCATGAGGAGGACTGAAAGAGACATCAGATTTATTAGTTATGTACTTGGTATCTGTGTTGTCTTCTTTCATTCCTCCTCACCTTCCCACCCTGCCATCACCCTTCCTGGCTTTCTAGAAGACCTGGAGAGATTTTTTTTTTGGTAACTGTGGTCCCTGTTTTTTGCTGTCTATTATCAGTGGGCAGCAAACCCGATCTGAGGAGGTTGGCTGGAGTGTAGGGCATTGCGGGTAGTGGGAGGAGTATGTAAGTACATAACTAATAATTATAGCTGAGGATTATAAACAAAAAGGCATGTTAGCATATTAGAGAACACTTTACCCCATGGAGGATGGTTAGGCAGAGTAGCTTGCATGAAGTGTTAGAAGCAGACAGTATTCAAGTATCTAAAACATTTTACGAGACTGATATGTGGTTTTGTAGTACTTAGAGTGTGATATGTACATAGTCATACTATTCATTTTGGAGGTTCTGTAGTATATTTGGTAAAGTTAGAAAGCCATACAGAAAAACTGAAAAAGTTGTGTAGTTCTTTGGCAGAATTGCAGTCCCTGTCCCATCAGTAAAACCGTTGGTCTTGGAGCCCCTTTTGCAAATGAAATTCAAACCCGTAAGATTTTTAAGACAAAGATGGCTGTTTTGCTTTGGCATTTGTTTTGTGGGTGGGGGGGCTGCTCCTTAGTGATTTAAAAAGATTGCATGTAAAACACTTGTAGTCCAAAAATGGCTGGTAGTTCCAGTGTAAAAAACTTTTCTTTATTCAACTACAGACGTACAAGCGCTTTCACAAGATAACTTCTGCTTCTTCAGATACAAATGCATGCTGTCTACTGTGTAACTTGTATACCTTAAACCAACTAATTACGGCACAAGTCATCTTAAAGAAACATCCTTCATTAAATAAAAACATTCAGTCCTTCACTGTGTAAACATGACTCTAAAAAGTATAATGCATAACAAACATAACAAACACATAAAAAAACACATGTATAAAGAATACATGTGTAAAAAATGCACATATAAATATACAAACATACAAATGAGCTCAAATATAAACATGTACTTTTAAAACTCTCTAATACTTAATGTAAGTAAGCATGTCATAAAATGACTTAACATTTCATTTATTCAATGGTCTCGCTTTAAGTTTTGGTCTTATGGGTATCCTGTCATTTAACCCATGCCCAGAATTTGCTTTCAGTCTTATAATCCATTTTGCCTCAAGCTGTTCTGCCCTGTTTCTAATGTCCCCCATTCTGATGTTGTTGTATATTTTACCTATAACTAAAGTAAAATTGTGTGTGTTGTCATTCACTCTAATATATTTAGATAATGCACTAACATCACTTTTTTTCTGTATCTGATGCATATGTTCCTTCATACAATCTCTAAGCGCTCTTATCTATTTTTCCCACATAGAAACAAAAACATGCTGAACATTGGGCTAAATAAATAATATGTTCTGAAGCACATATAGCTGAAATGTTAAATGCATATTCCCTGCCTGTGTCAGGATGTAAAAACTGATTACTGTTACTTATATATTTACACATGGAACATGTCCCACATGGACAAGTCTGTCCATCTTCTAACTGTTGAATTTCAGTGCTGTTAGGTAGAACAACAGACCTCCCTCCACTGTGAGACATTCTGTTGGTCGACACGCTGCCAATCATACTGCCTTTCATTTGTTTTTCTGGTTCTCTATAAAAATTGTTTTCAGTACGTGGCCAGGTAAAAACATTACCTGAACTGAAGTCTCCATGGCCTCTCATGATTTTCCTTTGCTTTATTTTACATAGTTTACGCTCATATACTGTTAAAGTGTCTATTAAGTTCATTAAGACATCTGTCTGTGTAACCGGAATTAAACTGTTCCATAACAACTTCAAATTGTAACAACTTCAAATTGCTGTTTAAGCAATACAGATAGGCGATCTATTTCACGTTTTGAAAGCTTAATTAAAGCTTCCATATTCTTAATGCTTGTCTCTAAGTTTATAGACTGCCATTCAGCCAGTAATTCAGGGTCATTAGAACCTTGTGCAGGTATTTTCAAGATGCGTAACCCACGGAGAACAATTTCTTCTTTCACACACACCTCCATGTGAAACATTTGGAATTGATGTCTCTTTAGTTTAAGTAAGTTGCCCTCCATTGCATGTAACTTAGCTTTAAATGTGATGATATCAGTATTAAAGTTCTCAGTCTTTTCATTGTCATGAAAGCTAAGAAGTGGGTTACCAACATTACTAGTAATATACAGCAGTTTGTCTAGTTTGTTCACCTTGTTCACATGTATATTCTCTGGTACATAAATCCAGTTCAATGATCTCCTCTATTTCTTCTGCTTCAGGAAGGTAAAAACAGCAAAATGTCAAGTAAAAAAACACACATTCCTTACTAGAGGCTTCAGTCCACCAGGAAAACTGCAATTAAATGTAAAACACTTGCAGTCCATAAAATGGCAGGTAGTTCCAGTGTAAAAAAACTCTTTATTCAACTACAGACATATAAGTGCTTTCACAGATAACTTCTACTTCTTCGGGTACAAATACATGCTGTCTACTGTGTAACTTATATACCTTAAACCAACTAATTAAGTCACAATCATCTTAAAGAAACATCATTAAGTAAAAACATTCAGTCCTTCACTGTGTAAACATGATTCTAAAAAGTATAATGCATAACAAATACATAAAAACACATGTATAAAGAATACATATATAGAAAATGCACATATAAATATAGAAACATAAAAATGTGCTCAAATATAAACATATACTGTTAAAAATCTCTAATACTTAATGTAAGTAAGCATGTCATAAAATGACATTTCATTTATTCAGTGGTCTTGCTTTAAGTTTTGGTCTTATCAGTATCCTTTCATTTAACCCATGCACAGAATCTGCTTTCAGTCTTATAATCCATTTTGCCTCAAGCTGTTCTGCCCTGTTTCTAATGTCCCCCATTCTGATGTTGTCATTTATTTTACCTATAACTAAAAAAGTAAAATTGTGTATGTTATCATTCACTCTAATATGTTTAGATAATGCACTAACATCACCTTTTTTCTGTATCTGGTACATATGTTCCTTGATACGATCTCCAAGGGCTCTGTCTGTTTTTTCCCACATGGAAACAAAAACATACTGAACATTGGGCTAAATAAATAATATGTTCTGAAGCATATGTAGGTGAAATGTTAAATACATATTCCCTGACTGTGTCAGGATGTAAAAACTGATTACTGTTACTTATATATTTGCACATGGAACATCTCCCACATGGGTAAGTCTGTCCATCTCTTTTTCCTTATTTTCATTCTTAAAATAACAAAGTCTTCTCTTTAAAGAGTGCATATTCTTATGTGTTATTTTAAGAAAGAAAATGGATTATAAGACTGAAAGCAGATTCTGGGCATGGGTTAAACGACAGGATACCCAAAAGACCAAAACTTAAAGCAAGACCATTGAATACATGAAATGTCATTTTATGACATGCTTACTTACATTAAGTATTAGAGATTTTTAATAGTATATGTTTTGTATTTGAGCACATTTTTATGTTTCTGTATTTATATGTGCATTTTTTTATATATGCATTCTTTATACATGTGTTTTTTGTGTGTTTGTTATGCATTATATTTTTTAGAATCATGTTTACACAGTGAAGGACTGAATGTTTTTACTTAATGAAGGATGTTTCTTTAAGATGATTGTGACTTAATTAGTTGGTTTAAGGTATACAAGTTACACAGTAGACAGCATGCATCTGAAGAAGCAGAAGTTATCTGTGAAGGCACTCATACGTTTGCGGTGAAATAAAGAAGAGTTTTTTACACTGGAACTATCTGCCATTTTTTGGACTACAAGTGTTTTACATTTAATTGCAGTTTTCCTGGTGGACTGAAGCCTCTAGTAAGGAAGGTTTTTTTTTTTTTTTTTACTTGATTTGAAAAGATTCTTTTAGTACAGTTTGTTATAATAGATGTTCATCATTCCCACTACTCTAGTAGCCTTTAGGCTATATGGGTTGTTTCCCTACTTCAAAAAGCTGTGGCTTCCCCTATACCTTCACTCTGACTTCTGATTGGCTAGATCCAAGGAAGGACATCCGCAGACAGACTGAAGATTTCTTCAGCACTTTCTTGCCATCTCAAGAAGCATCATATGTTAGGCTTCACAGGAGCAGCAGTTAGCTAAGAGCTTTGTTTCTAGCAGATGTAAGAAAAATAATACATATTTTATTTTTTTTTTACTAAAAGCTGTATTTTTCCTTTAAGAAACCTGGTATTTTTATTTATTTATTTTTCTATAGTGTCTGACATTTCCTGTCAAGGACTGTTCGTATTGGTTATTAGCATATCTCTCAATGAATCGGGGACAAATCCAGAAATAATATGGGACAGTCAGGGACACTTTTAAAATATTACTACCATTAATTTTAGATGTTGTTAGAATAAAGGATGTGAGCTAATATACAATTTATAATGTAAAAAGTCTAAAACTAATTATTGTCATTATTTATTAAATGTAATTCACTACCATTTCTCCAAAAGTCATCAGTCTTGGTAGGAATTAAGAGGGGCAGAGCTAAAATTTGAGAAAAAGTCGGGGAAATCTCAGTTGAGAGCTATATTCATTAGCTTTTTTAAAAATAATTTGGGCTATTTTTGTGAGAATTTTTGTAGTAATTGTGTAAACTTTTATTTTTTGACAAAATGTTTTACTGTAGGGACAGGCAGGAACATGTATTAGTGTAGTGCATACGTTCACTTTTTGGCATCCTTCCTGTCCTGTTGCTTTCCTTTTAGTGTGTTTGAGTGAGATACTGATGGAATTTGTGCTCTTCTTGTGCTTTTTGTCATGTGAAGGAACTGGCAAATGTGATATGAATGTTGTGTGCTGCTTGTGAACACTCAGTGACTACTTTACTTCCAGCCAATTCACTCCCCAGCACACTTGCCACTTTTGACTCCGCTTCCTCAGCTACAGCACGGATACTTACTCAGCTCCAGCTAGTTCTTGTTCAAGTGTATCTAGAAAGAAAAAAAGTCACTTACCAAGGAATCCTTGCTGTTGTTGCGGACTCAGTCTACACCTCAGCCTACAGTGGGCCAACCTGCAGTGGCCATTGGTTGTTCTGCAGACCACTTGCGTATCTCTCAAGCCTCCTCTGTTGTAGTCTTTTTGGACATCACATACTGGGGGTTAGCCACATTCTCTTCACCTGTTCCATTGTCTAATATGGGCATGGGAGAATTATCTTCTCTAAGTCTGAGAGACATTCTGGAAAATTCTTCTCTGGGTAACCAAGGGAAAGAAGCCATTAAAATGGGTAGACATCCCTCATTCATATCTGGCTTCTTCCAAAGAAACTCCTATTAAGAAAAAAAAAAAAGATTAAACATTGTTCATCTGAAATAATTACAGTTAAGAAAGATAATTTTTTTTCACTTGGCTAAGAAGGCATTACAGGTGGTGTGCAGAAGCCGTCACAAGTGGGCATCCCCTATAAAGTAATTCCTGAGGAAACAGGGTCTGATGATTCTGACTTTGATAGAGATAGGGCTTCTTCTACAGATTCCCAAGCTCAGCTCTCATTGTTTGGAAAATATTAATTTGTACCACATTCCTCTTATACGCTCAGCCTTGGAGGATGTGTTGAATGCTGCCTTTAATCATTCTTATCCCCAGCTGTCAGTCCCTAAAAAAAGTATACAAGTTGTATAAGGTACCTCATGCTAATAAATGTATTTTCTCTCACCTTAGACCTGATCCAGCAGCAGTTTCAGCTGTGTCTGATGCTGGTAACAGGTTGGTCCTTAACACAAGCCCTTCTTCTGGTAATAAAGAAGGCAAGATGTTAGACTGCATAGGTAAGAGAATGTTTTCTTCCTTCTCTTTAGCCTTCAGAATTCTGAATTACAAGGTATATATTTTCTTCTTTCTCTTTAGCCTTCAAAATTCAGAATTACAAGATATATATGTGGAAGTTTATGCCTTGTCATATACACAGTCTGAGGGAATTTGCTACCACTCTTCCTACAAAGGAAAGCTATTTTTTAACCAGATTGTTTCTATCATGTCCCAGGTATTCAGATATGCTTTGAAATGTGTGTACAATTCTACAGATACTGTGGCCAGGGTCAGTGCTACTGCCACAGTATTGAAAATATATCTTTGGGTACATAACTAAACGTTTTCAGATTAGCTAACGTCTGAAATCTTCAGTTCTGCTTTACATAAGGAGGTATTGTTTGGCTGTTCTGCTATCCAAGTTCTCAAATGATATTTTGAATATGTGACGTAACCCATATGGCATAGGCTACTACAGCAGTGATCATTTGAACATCTACTGTTGTGATGCGTTTACTTACACAACTGTACCATTAGTGGCTTAAAAGAGGACTTAACCACATTATTTTCCTTATGTGTGTGAGAGAGAGAGGTTGTATGTCATTGTGTTTATAGTAATTGTAAATTGTCAAACATTTACCAGAATAAAGCATCTAAAAGCAGTTTTCCCAAACTGGAACCACTGACCTAACTAGTCAAGGCATGCCCAGATTCCTTGGCTAGTCATGAATATGGCAAATCATTTTTTTACTTCATTCACCTGACCAATTTAGCCACATGTGGGTCTACAAAATGTTATACATGCTTCCACAGAAAGTCCCATTGTATTTTAATTTAGTATGAAGCAGTGACATAGGTACTATTATAATATCTTTGCTCAAGTGGATTGTACAACACATATGTACAACACATATTTTAACAAGTTATATTTTTAATTTAACATCTTCCTTTTTTCTTTTTCAGCTGGTGTTTGATTTTGGTGTAGATTTTAGCTGTCTTTCTTCCCTTGCCTAGACTATATATCAGTGTAGGTTTTTCCTTCTGCAGTTGTGCTACTCTTAAGTTACAGGCAGGCCCAGCTACATGCACCAGCACAAAGCACTTGCTTTGTAGAGACCTTAGTTCTTATTACAGAGATTAGTTGACTAACTGTTACCTTTCAAGATTCAGCTGAAATGTTCTTGTCATTCATGTGGATGTGTTTGTGTTTTGTTTTCATCATACCCTTAAGACCTTTCACTTGACATTTTCCTTTCAGATTTAGTTTTCATTTGTTCTTGTCAACCATGCTGTCTTTCCCTCTCTTTTACCCATTACCACCTTTATTTACTCCATTACCTCCCTCCATCCCTTTCATTATGTTTTCATGCTACATTGATTTAGTATGTTTCCTGTACTATGAATTGTTGGATCTTTTCTTTTACTTTTATTTGATAATGTGCACCTTTGTTTTCTTTCTCTGTCAGTGACTATTGTTGTATTTGTGGGTGTTCTCTGAAAAGGGGCCTTGTTCAGTATGCTGTACTCTGCACCAAAGTACAGTTATTAATGTGACCACTAACACACTTCCATTGGAAATCTCGATAATGTCCTAATAATGGCTAAAGCAGAGTTTGAAACTGTATTTTTCATGATAGCATTCTGTATGGGGCATAGCTTTTAATGCTTTTGCTCAATAATAGGGACAAAGCCAGAAATAATGAGGGGATAACAAACTATTTTTAAGTATTTATCTCATTCACACAAGTTAATAGAACATCAGGTTTTGCATTACTTTGCATTTCCTGAGCAATAATAAATATAAAACTCTAATGTCTGGCATCATTGCTTAACCATAATTTTCAACAATTTATCAGAAGATCAAAAATATTGCTAAGGACAGAGCAAAAACTATGAGGCAAAGTCTGGGACAATTGAGGTGTATGGTGCGGAGGACATACTTTATTCTGTACAGGTTGGCTATATAAACTGGAAACTTGGAGGGATCCACTGAGAATAGTATCAGAGTTTGTTTTGTCTGTCTTGTTTCTTTTCTGCTGACAGTCATTTTCTTTTTTTAAAGAAAGCCATTTTCTCTTTGCATAGTTTAATTTTGGTTATTTTTTCCCTAGGTCACTAAAAATGGCTTGACGAACTCAGTGTTTACACTTTACGAACTCTCCAATGGAGATGATACAGAGAAGGAAGGTAAGAAAAAAGTAGATGTGTTTAAAATATTAGAAGTGCTTGCAGAAGTACTGAGGAGTTAAACAAAATTTCATTGCCCACTGGTTTATAAATACTGTCATTTAAGGTTGCACTCTATGGTGGCAATCTTTGTTTCCAACAAGAAAACTTAATTTAAAAACTGTTATCTGATTACTGCTTGGGACTCACCAGAGTAGTGTTCACATTTCTTTATTTTTCACTTATACACCAAACCTGTACCTCATTTAAAAAAAAAAAAAAAAAAAAGAGGATTTCATAAAGAAGACTAATTTTGAGTTGTTTTATCGATACTTACTTTTTATTGTAATGTTTGATTGTTTTTTGTAGTGACCAAATAAGTAGACTTGCTTAGCAAATATCTGATCTGGTGTTGTCATTTTCATCCATTCCTCAATTGTTGGGTTTGGATCTGATCCTAGCCTCGGATCTGACTCAGCTGTTTCTTCCAGCTCATGGAACACTGAAACTCTTGAGCTCCTCCATTTCCCATAATGCTCTAGTCACCTAACATACCTAAGATCTTGTTTGCCACCTTAGCATGTGGATGTGGTCACTGCATATTCTTTAGCAAGCAACTTTTTTGTGAATTATATCTTCGTAATATTCCAATATTTCTAGAGCTTTCCTCCCTTCCTATTACTCTTTTGTAGAATAATCTATTATTCTTGTATTTCTATTCCTTTCCCATTCAAATTTTCCTGTATACTTAGGATTTCCCATTTACTGTACTTATTCATACTTCTATTTTATCATAGTTGGTATTTTTTTCTTCTAATCATCCTAAAAAAAATGCTGTGGTGGTGGTGCTGCGGTAGCGTTGTCGCCTTACAGTTAGACGTTGCCCGTTCGATTCTCAGAACGTCTTCTGTGTGGCGACATGCGTGAATGGGCATTCCTTCGTTGAAGGTTGTGCGTTAGGCCCAGCAAACCAGCACGTAAAAATCTACTGCCAATCATTAGCTGACCGGAGTTCCGCTGTGGCGACCCCGAAAGCCGAAAGACACAAACAAACAAAATCTTCCTAAAAAAAACTTTCAAAATCTTCCTAAAAAAAACTTTTTCTTAATACTTGATATATATATATTTTTTTTTTATTAAATCATGTCTGATAAACCTTTTGGTTTCAAAAAGTTTGTGGCCTGCAGCCATAAAATTCCATTATCAGATGCACATTCAAAATGTGTCTACAGTTTAGACCCAGCTCACCTTCGAGTTGTGATATTTGCGAAGCCTTCAACTAAAAAAATAAGCTAATATTTAGAGGTTTGCCACACTCTAAATCTGCTTTGACATCCTGTGGGGCTCAAACTCAAAAAAAGCTGACAAGAAGGGAGACTCCCTTCATAGATAATTGAGAAAATGTTCCCCAGATGTGACTACTACTTTGGTTCCAGTATCCAAACCTCCTAGTAAAGTGGTTACAGTTTCTAATCCAGCCTATTTTGGATCTGCAATCTCGACCAGAAAAAATTTGCTTAGATCCAGTCACTGCAACTGGCTCCAGATCCTGTCTCTTCTCAGCTCCATTCCCTCTTTTTGGAACAGTCACTGAGACATTACTCCAGACCATCTTCAACAGCATCCTCTGTATGATCTTCCAAGAGTCTGACCAAAGCCAGTGTGGACAGGATGATGAGGAAATTCCTCTCGATACAGATTCAAATGAGAATTCTTCCGGCTCCGACCCCATCGGGTCCAAAGAGTATCAGTACTACTTCCCCATTATTCACTCCCTCTCTGTCCAGACCATTGGTTTTAGAGCCATCAGATATGAATATTCTGGAGCCATCTACCTCGGATCTGAAGATGCTGGTATCTTCGACTCTGGTGGCATCTGAGTGGCCTGGCACTGAGCACTTCAGAGCCATAGACTCAACTCCAGTGCTGTAGGAGCTGTCTCTGCCCCTCAGAGATTCGATGCTAGATAGCTCGGCTCTGACACCCTTCTTGAGTAGTCTGCCTTCTGGACGGTTGGAACTTGCATGTCTTATCTGAGCATGTCTTATCTCAGCTGTCAGTTTCCTTTTCTCCTAGGCATTCTGTGTTCGAGGTAGTGAAGAAAGCTTTCTCTTTTCCAATAGTTTGGACTACCCAACTCCATTTGACTCTGCACCTAGCGCTTCAACCAACTGTACCACTGCGACAGCCAGCCCCAACTAGTCTCCAGAACACCCATCAGGGTATACTAATCTATTCTAACACTTCTCCAGAGCATCCCACTGAATAAGTTCCCAGGAAGAAAAGTGTAAAAGGAGGCACTTGGACTCTCCACAAGAGTCTGTCACAGAAGATACAGACTTTGATGAGGGGGAATGGTCCCCAAATCACCCCCTGCAGTGTCTTATTTGGAGACATTCTAGAACTCCTAAAGCAATGGAGTGGTTGGTCCCCTGACAGCACTACCCAGAACATGTCTGTATTCCTGGAGGCTTTTGGAGCTTGTCCATCGACCTCCTGGGAGAGCTCATTGATTTGGTTTCTCGATGGGCATGAAGGGAGCCTCATACCATTGAACATGTCCCTCTGAGACCAGATAGGAATCTGGCAGCACAAAGGACAGAACATATTAGAACAAGGGAGTACCATTTGATGCCGTGGTTATAGTGGCAGCCAAGAAGATGGAACTAGTGGAGCAAAGTGTCTCTGTTCACCCCCCCCCCCCCCGCAACAAGGAGTCTAGGGCATTGGACAAATTTGGAAGCATGTCTATGTTTCAGTGACCTTTGCCCTTCAGTCACTGAAATATTTAGCTCACTTCACAAGACTTGGGATTTGATTAAGTAACTTGCCAGATCCCTCACTGGGACCATATTTTCTGAGACAGAGAGCACTATTGCCTCTCAGTTGGCTACCCTTCAGTCCACGAGACTTATCTCCCGGAGATTTCTTCTGCCTTTGGTTATGACATTAACATGGAGCGCACCATGTCCACTGAGTCTCCTACAAGAAGAAGTTTTATTTGGGGGCGGCCCTTGCCAAAATGAAAGATTACTTCAAATGAGAAGAAGGAGAGGCATCCTAGTCGGAAAAACAATATTTTGATTTGCTGGGCCTGAATGCCTCCAAACCTGTGGCTATTCCTTCTATCTTGGGACCTCTAGAGGATGTCTTCTTAGTAGCCTTATAGGAAACAAACTCTCAGACCCCTGCTCCTAAAGAACCTGATAGGTTCTGTAGGGTCCAAGAGTCCCCCAAGTACGTATATAAGAATTCTGTTGCAGATCCAGCAGTGGCATCCATGGACCAAGAAAAAGGGTGCAAACTGTTTCTTGTCCCAGTAAACTCCCAGATGATAAAAAGCTAAGTGCCTGATAGATTTATAAAAGAAGTATAGATAGCTGCCAACCTGGCCTTTATGGTAATCAGTTGTTGGTCACATATGACCAAGTTCCAGGTAATTCCACTAGAAGAATGGGAAGTTGGAAGTTATCTTATGCTGACTTAAAGACAAAATTCTTGGAAGTTGCCCAGAGAGCAAGTCAGATAAGGGACCTGCTGAAAAGTTAGGGTGTTATGCTAGGCTGTAGCATTCTGGGCAGCAGCTTTTGGGTTCTATGATCAGGAGCCTACAGTCCCTGCCTGAAGATGTCAAAACACAGCTTCTAGTACTGCCCTTGGATAAGGAGCTGCTGATTGAAAGACCTACCAGGGAATTAGTCATGTAGTTCATTAAAGAACTTTTTATTTTATTTTTATTTATTTATTAATTTTATTTATTTGAGGAGCTTGGCCAATAAACATTTTTGTAGCTCTTTTTCTTTATGCCTTTCCTTTAATTACCTTGTTCCCCAGAGGTATCCAGAAACTGAGACAAGACAGACTAAATGTGTTACTGATCCCATTCTTTTGGCCCAGTTAGCAAAGGTTATTCCTACTCATTGTGATCTCCAGGGAGAGAAGTCTGATACTGCTTCTAATGATGAACCTGCTAACACAGAATGAAGGGTCTGCCTGGATGTCATGATCATGTTGTCCTTCAGATACTAGTACCCAGAGGATGTGATGAGTATGTCAAGGATGTAAAAAAGCCAGCCACTAGGAAATCCTGTCTGTGCAAATGGAAGAGGTTTTCATAAAAATTTGGGGAGACAGGTTTTTAGAATAGCAGCAGTGCCATTGGCTCTCTAATAACTTACTTGAGGTTTTTGGGGAAGTCTTCACCATACTTCTCAAGTGTACCTCATTACGAGGAACATACCTCATTTGGGGTCTTAAAAAGTTCATGTTCCTCGAAGTTCCTCAAAGTTCCATATTGAAAGAGTCTGTGACACATTCAGTGTTAGGAATTTTTTAAAGTGAAATCCATGGTAAATAGAAATTAATCATATTAAGTCATTAAAGGATCTTCTTTATAAGTAAAACCAGCATATTTTAACCATCCTATGACCTTCCTAGTTGAAGTTGTTAGTAAGCCATTTAATATGTGTTTCACATTTTGCCTATTTGTTCCACATTATGAAGGCAAGTGTTCCTCATTTTGGAGATGGAAGGTTGAGAGCTATGGTCTTCCCTTACACATGTATTAAAGTGCAACTCATGGGCATTTCAGCCTGCCTTTCATTTTGCCATTATCCAGCTTATTACCAGTCAGACAGCTCCTTAAAGGAATGTACATTTGAGATCATCATACAAGCAGATTATATCTCCCTCCCTTTTGGACCTTATATGTATCCTAAAGAAATGTAGCCAAGTCCCATTTGAGCCTGCAGCTACATCCCAGAGCAAGTTTCTAACATAGAAAAACAGTCCTCCTCATAGCCATCACATCAGTTAGTAGTGTCAGAACCTCAGGCCTTAGTATGCAAGGAGCCCTTTCTAGTCTTCCACAAGGACAGAGTTACTAGAGAACCAGTCCTGTACCCCAAAACCACCCTGTCTCATCCCCTCATTTTATCAGCACACATCTTGTTTATCTAAAATCCAAAAGCTATTGTTGCTTTCAACATCTCCATCTTCAGACTTCTGGCATTGTTGAACATTTCTCTGACTCTTTTCCCTCCTTTCATTTTTCTGATCACCCCTTCCCTTGTCAATTTCTGTTCATTTCATAGGTGTTAATGTGCTTCTGCTGTCTCCTGTCCTTTTCATTAGCACTTTTCAGTTGTCTCCTGTCCTTGCCAACTCCTCTTTTTTTAACAAGAAACATGTTTATTGAATCATCATTTATGACATAGTACATTTTGTATAGAAACAAACCATACTGACAAACATTATATAGCAACTGTAGTATTCTGTACAGACATGGTCAGTCAGGACATTACACAGCTACTTCAGTTCCTGCCTTCCCTTAAACCTCATTCCTCCTCCAAAACATTACTGTGAGTATATTTTTCCAACAACATCCATTATTTTATGTAATTTGCTCCTAACCTTTTCTAAAGACTATTTATTTCCATTTTCTAGCAATTGCTTTTTTTGGCAGCCACCTGAATTAAGCTCAGCAAGGCCCCTTCCCAGTTACAGCTTTCTTCCCCATCACACCTCCAACATTTGTAAATCTACCTGAGAAAAATTTATTTGGAGTATCCTTGGGGTATAAAAATACCTGTGCAAATACTTCCCCAAACAAAGAGCCTAAATCTCTAGATTTTGTTGCATATTTGGGAGCCGTGCATATATACTCCCACTGTTTCTTTGTGAATTGTTTATCTAATCTACTTCCCAATCCTTTCTAACCTCCTCTGATAGATTTCTATAGTTAGCCTGCAATATTTTATATGCCTTGTTAATTGTACCTTTTTTAACAGCAGCTTTTGTTGTAGATTCTACTAAAAACTCTACCAGAGATGGTCTTTCACTTAGGAGACCCTTCTCTTTGCCTATACTCCGTTATCAGTCCTTGGTGGGGTAGGCAATCTCTGACCTGCAGTCCAAATTAATTATTGGCCTCCTCCCATTCTATTAAATTTCCCTCTCTAGTTATATCCTCCCAATAAATTGGTTCCTTTGCTTGTTTTCTCTAGTTAATTCCAGCCCCTTTTTGTCTATTCTCTGTACCCCTAATTACAGTTATTGCTAATGGCAAGAATCTCCTTTCTCCATTCCTGTGTTGGCTTAGTCCCTTAAAATACTTTCTGCTACTTTATGAATATAACATTCTGTATGGTTATTATTGTTCTGCTTAAGGACTTGCATCCAAAATCACAGTCCCTCCTTATTTCTTGAGCTTCCCCCAGTTTCATAATCATCATCCTTTTCCATTTTGAATTATAGCTTTCTGATTGTGCTATGTTTGGGAGCCTTAGCTGTGTAGCTTTGAAATACTCCAAATCCGGTAATCCCAAACCACCTTGTTTTATTGGATGGATTAACTTATTCCACTTGACTCTCGCCCTCTTCCCCTCCCAGATAAAAATCCTTCAACCTTTTATTAATTGCTATCCACAACTTCTCTGGTTGATAAAAATATGCTTGACCTGTGTATTGACCTGTGTATAAAACTAAAGACGCTAAAAACATTTTTACTGCTTTTATCTTGCTATCCATATCCATAAAATAGAGCTTCCAGTTCCTCAGTTTTTATATTATCTTTTGTTTAGTCTCTTTCTGCATATTGTTAGCTGCCATAACAGAAAACTTTTTAACCCATACTCCTAAGTACTTAATTCTATCATGCCCCCATAAATATGGGTATTGCTGAACCAGTTTGTGTGTGGGTACATAATTTACAGCTGTTACCTTTGTTTTATCTTCATTAATTTTGTATACCAAAAAAACTGAAATGTCCTTTTCTGGATTTATCAGGTATAAAATGATATCATCTGTAAATAAAGCCAACTTTTCTTGATCATCATACCAATTATATCTTTTAATTTTTGAATCCATAGCAAAGGGGAAAGAGGAGAGGCCTGCCTGGTTCCTCGAGAGAGAGTAACCCCCCAACTTTAATTTTCACCTCTGATCCCTCATGTATCCTCCTAATTAACCTTATTATTTTGTTTGGGAATACAAACGCTTCCATTGCCCTACTCATAAAATCCCACCTTTCTCTGTAAAATGCTTTCTCTACATTAAGGCCCACCAACAGCAGTGGTGTTTTCTTACATTCTGCTTCCTCGTGGCTCATCATTGTTACTATTAATGGTATCAAATGTTTGCCTCCCCTCCACAAAACTACATTGATCCATAGCTATCAGTTTAGGCATCACTTTTGCCATTTTTTTAGCTAATATAGACATACACACTTTATAATCATGGCATAGAAGCAAAATGGACCTATATGAAGTTGGATCTGATGGGCCTTTACCATCTTTAGCTATTACAGCCACCACAGCTTTTTTTCCAGGATGTTGGTGCTTCTCCTCCTTTTAAAACACTGTTAAACAAAACCTTCTGGATCTTTATCACTTTCATCCTCTTAGCTTCCAAACTTCCACAGGAATATCATCTGTTCCTGGTGACTTTCCTATAGATCGGTTATGGGTTCCGGCGTGAGCTCGCAAGACATTTCCCTGCGAGCTACATCGCCGAAACCAAAGGGCTGCAGCAGCACTTTGCCATAGTGCAATACAGCTAAAAAGCATAGCCGCTGCAGCTGTAAGCTATGAACGGAAATATTATACCTGGTGGCGATCCTTACAGACAGCTGCCCGGCTGTATTCAAGCAGAGACAGCCGTACTGGATGTGTAACACATTCTTTATTCTCATTCAAGGAATGCATTTATTTCATTATTTATTTATTTTGACAGTAAAAGAATAAGGAATGTGTTACGGCAAAGTGCTGCTGCAGCCATTTGGTTTCAGCGATGTAGCTCGCAGGGAAATGTCTTGCGAGCTACACACCGGAATCCATCGGTTATACACCACCATTTTTATCTCATTTACTCTCCTCTTACCCTAACTATAATTGAGCCTCATCTAACTCTAACCTTGGTCTTATTTAATTTTTACATAAACATTTCTATTTGTACTTTGTCTTGATTTGTACATTCTCTGCATTATACAGAGTTTCATAAAACTTCAGAAATATTTGTAATACCGCTACATGATCTCTGGTTATTTTCCTTGTTATAGGCTCCCTAAGCTTGGCAACAATCCTTTCTGTTTTCTATTACCTGAGACAGTGTGCTAAAAGGTTTTGTGTCCTGAAGTTATAAAAAAAGAAAAAAACAGTTGCTGTACAAGCAGTCTTTCAAGACTCATGCATATAATTGAGCTAGCCCCATATTTTCTTTTTAGCACTCTGTGGTTGTGCCTCTTATTGATCTGTGAGATCCTCCCTATTTTGTAATACTTTAATCATTGCCAGTCACTCCAAATAATTCTTGTTACTGCTTAACCATATCTTTTTCTTTTATTTCTACCCTATTTTTAAATACCACATTCATTGTATTCCATTCCCTAGCCATATTTTCTGAAGAAAGTTCTATCTTCCCAAATAAAACATGAATATTTTCCACTAACCATTCCTTAAATTCCTGTTTATTTAACACACAGGTGGGGAATATCCAGTGTCACATTTCTATTTCATTACAGTCATTTTTATTTTAGTTATTATTGGTGCATGATCCAAAATAGTTATCGGATGCATATCAAAACATTCAATTAATTGCACATGTTCCTTTGAAATACAGTGTTTGTTTAGCCTAGCCCAGTTTTGTACCTTGAGGAATAATATGAAATTTCTCCAAGCTCCTGCTACTGAATTCGTCTTCCATACCAAATATTTTCTTCAATTTCTTTAAAAATCTAGCCTGTTTTATTTCCCTTCTGCCCCCCCAATACATCCTCACTGTTGCAAGTCAAATTCCATTCCCCACCTTTAAATAATATTACCTGCTGAAAGCTAATTATTTCTCCCAGAATTGTCTTAAGCTCCAGTGTAGCAGTTTTAAGTGGAATATAAATACATGCCAATGCAATCCTCCTTCCTTGTCAGTAGTAATACTTCAAATCTACAATTATTACCATTTCCCCCTCTTCTATCACTATTGGAGCTCCTCTTGCAATTAGTATAAATACTCCCCTTTTCCTTTGTCCCAGATATTTTGCTGAATAACCATTCTGAAGTCCTTTCTTTACCAAATTCACATTCTCACTTTCTAAATGTGTCTCCTGTAGCCTAGCTATTTGCACTCTGCGTTTTTTAATATAGTTCACTATTCATTCTTTTTTGTATATATCTGTGAGACCATTCACATTAAAAGATAATATGAAAAGTGTTGCCATTATAATTAAGAAGTCATTATTACTGCCTGCTATGTATAACAGTTTCATTTTAAATGTGTAGTTTCAGCCTTTGTGTTACATACACTAATGTTTGGCATACTGATCTTTTATGTAGTTTTCTTGTCATATCCATTTGAACCTATGTCACACTTTACAAGACTTTTTATCTTAATGAAAACCATCATACAAAAAAAAAAAAACACCAAGAACTTAATAACTTAATACCACCTTACAAAACTGTCTAGACTGACAGCTATACTCACAGCCTGAAATGACCTATAATGAAGGTTATCCGTGCTAAGACACATGGTACAGCCTGTGCTTCTACTTAACTAAGTGCAGCCTGTTTTTGTCTTATTTTTATTCCTCTCCCAGATGTAGAAAACAACTTGAATGCTTTCAGAAAACATTGTCTTTTAGCCATTGAAGTAAAAAGTGATGTTATGTAGTCCTGTTGTGCCTGCATCCTTACCCGTGGGTTCGGAGCCGAATATCGGCTCCGACTCTGCCGATTTTTCTAGCTCAAAGTCTTTCATTGGCTGGGCTAAGCAGGTATCCCATGGTGCACTGCTCCATATCCCCAGATCTCATTTGCTGCTCGTGTAGCTCGGACGTGGTCTTGCTTGGCTGTGGCTAAGTACCTCTTTTTCTTGTCTTAAAGAAAAGTTTTGACTCCTATCAAACGCTATTTTCATAGCTATTTGTCTACGTTTTGTCTAAGTTTTGTTGAGGTTGTGATTGTGTGATTGTTTGTGTGGTATCCCGCTGACTGTTCCCTCAGGCTAGGCCCGTTTCCGTTAGAGGGCCTAGTCCTCCTCATATTGCCTTCTGTGTGAGCACGGTCTAGACTGTTTAAGTTAGAGGTTTGGTCTATTCCCTTTCCTTGTGGGTTTCAGTCCCTTTGTTGAGAGTTTGTTTTGTTCTTTAGTGTGTGTGTTTGGTCACTGTTTAGTGTTCGTTCCCACGTTTTGTGGTGTGAGCGCCTGTGAGTTGGTCTCAGACTTGGTTTTTGCCTTTTTGGTGTAGTACTGAAGATGTCTAAAGATCCTAAGGAGCACAAACCTTCGGGTTTCAAAAAGTGCTCTAAATGTGGGTACAAAATGTCCATTACCCACGGGCATTCCATTTGTGTCTATTGCCTGGGAGCCATCCATCTGCAGGAATCCTGCAGTTTTTGTCATGCGTTCAGTCCTAGAGTTCTCCAAGAGAGAAAGAATAAGCTAATTTTAAAGGGACTCTTGAAACCCTCTTTTGAAGAGGCTATGGATTTGTCTTCCAGTGGAAAATCAAAATCTGGCAAGTCAAAAAAGAGATCTCCGGCTCCGTCAGCTTCATCGGAGCCTCCGGAGAAAATCTCAAAAACTGCATCGACCTCCTCGGCTCCACTGTCCTTGGGGCCACAGGAAGTGTCGGTGTTGACGGAACCGGCGTTGGCTCCAATTTTATTGGAACCTCTTAGGAGCCGATCGCCCAGTCTCAGACCAGTTTCTCCTCTGAGAGGAAATCTCATTCTCCCTCCCTGTCTTCCAAATCCTCCAGGACCCTTTTGGATGTGGATGTTAATAAGGGTGGTTCAGAGGCTCCTCCAGTCACCGGTTTTGGCAAAATTGTTTTCGGCTCCGGCACAGTCGGCTCTGGAGCCCGTCCTGACCCTGTCTTCGATCATTCCTCCTCTGAGCACATCTCTGTCTTTGGAGCTGGAGTGTTCCGTGCCATGTGAAGTTCCTAGGCCGGCTCTGATGCCCCCTTTGGCTCCATCGGTACCGGCGTCAGCTCCGACCCCGTCGGCTCCATCCTCTGGGTTCGGGATTCTTCGGTCGGGCCTGAGGGGGACATCTCGGGGCTTGTTTCGGTCCCGAGCTTCCCTCTCAGTGCCTCTGCTCGGGGAACTCCGACCCCCATCATGGCCTCAGAGGCTGGTCGCTCCTCAGATTCAGGGGGGGGGCGGCCTTCCAGGCTATGTGGACTGCGCTGGCCAGATCGTCAGCTACATCAGGCGGGTCGGTCACTCTGTCCCCCAACACTCCGGTGAGAGCTTCTGATCACCACCCATCCATGGACAGCAAAGCACCAGGGCCTAGGGATACCCCCATGAGTGGTCCCCATATTTCTGAGGGTCCCTCAGAGTTCGTGCTTGAGGAGCCCCCCAGAAAGAAAACGTGCAAGTGGAAGCACATAGACTCCCAGGATGAGTCCCTCACCTCTGATACTGACCTCGAGGAATCGGAGGGGTCCCCCAAGTCATCCTCTGATTATGTTTCCTTCTCCGATATCCTGGAGATACTGAAACAAAGAGGTGACTGGCCGTCCAAAGCCCCTTCCGAGGTGGAGTCAGTATTCCTTAAGGCTTTTGGTGCTCAGCCCTCCACCTCCTGGGTGTCTCCACCCTTCGACGAACTCCTTGATCTGATTTGTCGAAGAGTGTGGGAAAACCCTGATTCTGTGGAGCCCGTGTCCAGGCGTCCCAACAAGTTTCTTTCCGCCCCCCAGGACAAAGAGTTTCTGTCTAAAGGAGTCCCTGTAGATGCCATGGTGGTGGCAGCAGCCACTCAGAAGGAAGTAGCAGAGTCTTCTGAGTGCCGCCTGCCGGGCATCTGCAGGACTCACTGTGTGTGACAGCCACTACCAAGGAGTCCCTGTAGATGCCGTGGTGGTGGCGCTAGCCACTCAGAAGGAAGTAGCAGAATCTTCTTCATCCGTCCATCCTCCTAACAAGGAGTCTAGGACCATGGAGGGAAGCGTACCCTCTCGTCAGCAACCTTTACCTTACGGTCGCTGAATTACCTGTCTCACTTCACTCTGCTCCAGAGAGATCTCCTCAAGGAGTTAGGAGATACTCTTGCGGTTAACGTTCCTGAGGCGGTGGCTCAGATGGTTAACGCCCAGGTCTGTACCCTCAACTCCATTGTTAACTCATCCATGCGGCTCATTTTGTATGCAGCCGAGAGAGCGGGTAGGGCAGCAAGCTCAGGAGTCACCCTTAGAAGGCAAGCCTGGCTGCGCCTGTGTCACTTTGCGGAGGCCTTCAAGTCTTCCTTCACTGGCGCCCCCTTTGATGGTTCTTCTTTGTTTGGGACCAAAGTGAAAGACACCCTCACCAGGTGCGAGCAAGAGGGAAAGACCCTGTCTGCCGTAGGGGTCCATTTTTCCCTTCCTTCTAGGCCTTATCCCAAGGCCCAGCAGGGGGGAAGATGTGGTTCAAGAAATCACAGAGGTTTTTTCCTGCCACACAGGGTGAACCCCCCCCTCCAGAGGCAGGAGAGGGGGAGGTTATTCAGGGAGACATCACCCCAGAGGCAGAGGGGGCCCTCGCAATTCGGGAGACCGCAATTCCTTTTGTGGCTCTCCCTACCCTCGTTCCTGAGGGAGTGCCCGGCTGTGCTTATCCGGAGCCAGTCGGGGGGGTCGAATTTCATTATATCCGGAAGCCTGGGAAAGGATTATCCAGGACCGATGGGTATTGCGGATAATTTCCAGAGGTTATATCATTCCATTTACATCAGACACCCCCCCCCCCCCGGTCAATCAGAAAAATCCCAGACTTTCCACCCAGTCAAAGGAACCAAGCAGCCTCAGAGGTCTCAAAGCTGCTAGAAAAAGGAGCCATCCAGCATGTCCCCTCAGACCAAATTGGATTAGGGACTTACTCAAGATCAGCCAACTGAACAACTATGTTCACAAGTCCAAGTTCCGTATGGTCACACTACAATCGATTCTCCCATTGTTGGGAGAGGAGGTATGGATGTGCTCCATTGACCTCACGGATGCTTTTTACCATGTGAAAATGAACACAGCATCCAGGAGTCACCTGCGCTTCCGGCTGGGAGCCAGTCATTTCCAGTTTCGAGCCCTGCCCTTTGGTCTCACCACAGCCCCCAGGGTGTTCACCAAGTATAGCGGTGGTGACGGCTCACTTGAGACGTCAGGGATTCCAAGTGTTTCAGTATCTGGACGACTGGCTCCTTACCGCCCCCACCAGGCATCAACTAGTTCAAACCAGGGACGCTACCGTCACTCTGTCACCAGTTGGGTATAACAGTAAATTGAGAAAAATCTGCTTTATTATCCTCGCAGTGTGTCACCTTTATAGGAGCAGAATTAGACACCATTCGAATGCGAGCATTTTTACCGCAGGAAAGGATCAGAGTCTTACAACAACAGATACACATGCTGATGCCCCTGAGGCAGGCAAAGGCAAGATGGGTTCTCCAGCTCCTAGGGACCATGGCAGCAAAAATCATGCTAGTCCCTCTAGCGAGATTGCACATGAGAATTCTCCAATGGGTCCTCTTTGTTCAATGGTCTCTCCAAAGACTTCCACTTTCTCACCCCATTTTGCTCACGGACAGATGCAAGCAGGACCTCGGCTGGTGGCTGTGCACCAACAATTTGGATGGGGGAAGGACCTTCGTCCCACCCATCCCGGTTGCCACGGTAACCAAGGACACCTCCCAGATGGGGTGGGGGGACAGTCCAAGGCACGTGGCAAGAGCACGAGATACATCTGCATATAAACGTCCTAGAGATGAGAGCAGTGCTACTTGCATTGCAGGCACTTCAGAGTGTTCAACCTCTAGGGACGATTGTGATACTCAGACAACTTGTCAGTAGTGTGGTATCTAAACAAGCAAGGGGGAACCAGGTCTTACCCTCTGTGCAGAGAGGCCATGCAAGTGTGGCATTGGGCTGTAACTTCCCAACGGTTTTTGGTGGCAACGCACATTCCGGGGAAGTCCAATGTGATTGTGGACAGGCTAAGCAGAGCAATTCTGATGCCTTACGAGTGGTCCCGGAATCGTCTGGTTGCAGAGGGAATCTTCAGCAGATGGGGTCAACCTTGCTGCGACCTTTTTGCCAGCCCCCTCAATGCAAAATGCAGCAACTTCTTCACGCTGATCCCCCCACAGGGGGAGTCACCCAGGGACGCTCTGGTTCATGATTGGCCCTCCGGTCTGCTTTATGCTTTCCCTCCGTTTCCTTTGCTGTCAAAGGTGATTCAGAAAGCGCTATCCTTGGGAAGCAGAATGATTCTGATTGCTCCACACTGGCCTCGCCAAGTTTGGTTCACCTTTCTTCAGCAATTCATTGTGGACACTCCTTGGACTCTGGACCCTCAACCAGATTTACTGCCACACATGTCGGGACAGTTCCACCCCTCCCTGATGACCCTCTGGTTGACAGCCTGGCTACTCCACTTCCATCGTTAGACTTCATAATTTCTCACCAGAAGTGGTTCGTATATTATCGTCCTCTCATAAACCATCCACTAGAAAGATTTATTCTAGTAAATGGAAAAGGTTTTCTATCTGGGCACATACCCGAGGCATTGATCCTTACACAGCTCCAATCGCTTCAGTCTTGGAGTTTTTGTCTATGCTTTTCCATCAGGGTTCCACATCAGCTACCATCATAGTTCATCTGGCAGCGATCTCTAATTTTCATGTAGCGAATGAGCCTAGTCTCATGGCGCATAAACTATGCAAGGCGTTCCTGAAGGGTACTCTGTTGTTCCGTCCCCTGGTGTCTGAACCAATCATGCCCTGGGATCTCAATTTTGTTCTACAAGCCCTTGCTGTACCACCTTTTGAGCCTGCAGCTACCTGCGAATTGAAATTCTTGACCTGGAAAACAGCCTTCTTAACAGCAATCACTTCAGCAAGGCGAGTTTCATAAATTCAAGCCCTCTCTATCAAAGCTCCATACTTGTTCTTCCATAAGGACAGGGTCTCTCTTAGACCAAACCCTTCGTTCCTTCCTAACGTGGCTTCCGTGTCTAATCTAAATCAATCCATTGAGTTGTCTGTGTTCTTTCCTCACTTTTCTAACTAGGCAAAATTTAGATTTCACCAGTTGGATGTACACAGACAATTACGCTTCTATCTGCACCAGACAAAAGATATCCGGTAGTCTGACCAATTTTTCTTTCCTTTTCGGAAAACTGAATGGGGTCCCTGGTCTCCAAGGTCACCCTATCTAGATGGATATCTAGTTGTATCTCTTTCGTCTACCGAGCAGGAGGTAAGGATCTGCCATTTCTAGTCAAGGCTCACTCTACTCAGGCTGTTTCCACATGTACAGCCTATCAAGCCAGATTGTCAATGGATGATATATGTGCTGCAGCTACTTGGGCTTCTCCTCACACATTTGTTTCTCATTACAAATTGGACGTGGTTTCCAGGGGCAGGTCTTCCTTTGGCTCCACAGTTCTCAGGAGTATTTTCCTATGAGCCACCCAGGATGTAGGTGGTAGGGACGCTGTCCCACGGGTAAGAATGTAGGCGAGATAGGACTACATAACATCAAGAAGTTATGTACTCACCATAACGTTCGATGTATGTTGTCAATCTCGCCTCACATTCTTACTTACCCTCCCACCTTCCCCCTTCCTGGAGGATTTGGAGGTTAGGTTGTTTATCTGCAGAGTTCCCTTGCTTGGCTTATTCTTTACCTGCATGTGATGTGTGCATGGGGTACAAATGAGTTTCGCAGCAAACTAGATCTGGGGATATGGAGCAGTGCACCATGGGATACCTGCTTAGCCCAGCCAATGAAAGACTTCGAGCTAGAAAAATCGGCCGAGTCGGAGCCAATATTCGGCTCCGAACCCACGGGTAAGAATGTGAGTCGAGATGGACTACATACATTGAACGTTCAGCTTGTCTTCATTGAAACATGAGAACCAGATGTACAGTTGCCTTCAGCAAGAGGCATCTTGTGTTGCACATTTATTTGCTAAAGGAAAACTTTTCATTGCATTCAGTGTTCTTTTATTTACTTGCTTCCCCTTAAAACTTGTTAGATCGAGCCAAGGGCCTTAATCCATTCATTCCCCTGCAAAAGGAAGAAAAAGCATGTCAATTTTACTTAAATTACGCTCTTTTGTGTGGGCTTTCTTCTCTTTTTACATTGCAGTGCATACATTTTGTAAAACTGAACAAGAAGAAAGACAAGAAAAAAGGGGAAAAAGCGGGATCCACCTGTTTACTTTAGTAGCCCTATTACTCACAAAAATAACTGTAAAAGCTTTACTATATGATATGCAGTGTGTGTCATGTTTATTGTTTTACTTACAGTTATCACTGTCCTTCCTCTTCCCCTCTCCTTAATGTTCTTCCAAACATTAATTATATGAAGTATGGCATATGCTTTGGAGTACCCTACAAGTTTGACAAGGTAAAAAAAAGTCCAACATTTCTAGGTTTTCTTGTTCCATCATGTTTCACAAATGTGATTGATGCTTTGTAATCTCACATTTATTCATTAATTTCCAAATTGCTGGATTTCTTCCTGTTGATCTCAATCTCCCAACTCTAGTCTCTGGCTTATTTACTTGTGACTCTTTTAGTCAACTCCTGTTTTTTCTGTCTCTCAAGTATTTTCCTTTAAATCATTGGAAAAGGTTTCATTTGCATAGTCTCTTTATGAGCTTTATTATCAGAACAATAAGAAGCAGTCTCCTTTTGTTTGATAGCTCACTTTTTGTTGGACAGACTTGTATAGTTCCTCCTTAGCATGTCCTGCATCATAAAATGATTGTGACCCCCAGAAAAATATTTTGAAGATAGCGCGATACAGCAGCTTGTATCGCACTCCTGCTTTTTGACATTCCCCAGTTGCTGGAATAAATTTACTCATCTTCTGCCTGGTGTACAGTGAGTAATCATGTTCCACAAACACTCTGCTGTCTACAGCTTTTAGTGCTATGTCCTTCTGCGACTATTTTGTCAGAATCAACTCTTTCCACTGGTAGGATTGCATCTTTACTATTAGATGTCTTGGCTGTTTTCTCATGGCCAGTTTGGAGCATGCACACGATGTGCCCTTCCATTTAACAACTCCTGCTGTGGAATACCAGTCGTCATTTATTTGTGCTTTTATACAATTAATACAGTCTGTTCCTTCCAGTTTGCCTGGTATGGTAGAAAGTCTTAGGTTTTCCCTTCATGACTCTGTCCTCAAATTCTGCCATTTTTTGAAACATCTGATCTGAAGTAGGATATTCATTTGTCTGCAACCTGTGGGTTATGGATCCGATATCGGATCCGAACCGGCATAGTTTTCCAGCTATGGATCCAAGCTCTCAGCTCCTCCCCTCACCCATAATGCCCTGCTCTACCCTCATGACCTCAGATCTTGTTTGCCGCGCTGGTAACTAGATGTGGATTTCATAGCTCTCAGCTAAGTGGATTTTTCTTGTTAAAAAATAGAGAATTTTTTCCTTCTTTAACAATTTTTGTGTGAAAGTTGTAGGTTTCCTATTATTATTGACTGTTTTTAGTTTAATTTAATTTTCAGTAGTAATTTTATTCCTCCCTCGCTGATGCGTAGAGTGTGTGTGAGGCCTGTGTGCTTCTTTATTGTTTAAGTTACTTTCTGTAACTTTAGGTTAAATTAGTGACTATGGCTGAACAGCCTAAGTCCATATTTTCTAAATGCTCGAGTGTGGCCATAAGCTCTCACCGGCTGATGGCCACACTCGGTGTGTTAGTGTCTTGGGGTTGAACACCTCACATCTGGTTGTTCCATTTGTGCAGGGTTCAACCCCAGGGCACTGAGGGAGCGGAGGTCAAGCTGGTCTTGGCGGGTCTTTTACCGCCCGGACTCGGCTCCGACCTCCGCTCCTTCGGGACTCCTGGCTGCAGTTGTTCCCCTGTGGCACCCCCTCCTGCTCCTGGGACTCAAACACCCGCTTCAGGACAGGGGAGGGATGCATCTAAAAGGACCGGAGGAGAAGCACCTGCGGCGGGCCGAGACCTCTGTTTCGGCCCGCCAGCCAAGCCGGCTTCTCCCGGCTTCCTGTTGTGCGGTCTCCTCCTTCTCGGCTCCGGTCGCCTGTGTGCTTCTCACCGGGTCCTGAGGAGGAGGAGACCCGATCTCCGTCGAGGCTATCGAGGAGGCATTCCAGGCCTACCTCGGTAGCCTCGTCGAGATCTACCCATAGCCTTCGGATGCTGATCTGGACGGATGATGAGAAGGTTCATCCAGGCCCAGATGCAGATGGGAGTGCTCTTGCCTCCCCTCCGGGGAGCTCAACACCCTTTAAGCCTATTGCTCCTTCTCCGACCCGCTTCCGGGTTCGGAGCAACTGGAGCCGAGCAGCTTCGGGCGGGGAGGTCGGGCCGATAGTACTTGGTGCCGGATCCGACCATGCCTCGAGTGCGTCGGATCCGATCTCGGAGCCTGGATCCGAGCTCCGGATCCGGGGATCAGTGCTCCTTGGCGCCGTCTGTGTCGGGCGCACTGTCGCCGGATCTGAGTGCTTGGCGCCCGGCTCGATCCACTCTTCGGATCCGAGGGGAGCCGATTAGCCGGATCCTTTGGTCGAGGTCGGCTCCTTCGGCTTTGATGTAGTGGAGAGGGCTCTGTTGAGGGTCTCGGACCCCGGCACTTGCTTGGCTCCGTCCGCGCTCCCTCTGCACTGGGCCAGGCTTCCACCATCCGGCCCCTGGGACAGCCCGTTTCTGTGCCCCAAGTTGCTCCCATGGAGCAAATTGCTGCTGCGAGGACTCCTCTGACAGCCCCCAGAGGAGGCTCGCAAGCATACGTGCAAAGGAGGCACATTGACTCCCTGAGTCTCTCACTGAAGACACGGACTTGGAGGAAGGGAAGGCTCCCCACGGTCACCCGAGGATGTCTCCTTCGGAGACATCATGGAAATGCTCCGTATTAGGGGTGGTCTGCCCCAAGTCTTCCTCGGACGAGTCCGTGTTCTTGGAGGCATTGAAGCGGGCCCGTCTACCTCTTGGGTGTCCCCTGCCGACCCCTGGTGGACCTTATTACCACCAGGGCGTGGAAGGAACCGGACACCGTGGAGCCAATTCCCAAAAGACCTGATAGAATCCTTAGCCCGCCTTCTGACAGGACCCATTGGAGTAAGGGGCCTCCTGTAGATGCCATGTTGATGGCGGCGGCCACAAAGAGGGAACTGGCTCAGGAGAGTCCCTCAGTCCACCCACCGAGCAAGGAGTCTCGGATGATGGACCGCTTGGGGAAGCGGATGTTCAGTTCGGCGACCTTCTCGGTAAGGGCTGAACTATTTGGCACATGTTATTCGGATGCAGCGAGACCTTATTAAGGAGTACGCTGCATCCCCCCCTGAGTCCATTTCGGAGGAGGACAGAGCTCTGCACTCCACCAAAATGGCCACTCTTAGGTCAGTCACAAATACTTCTATGCGGCTACTCTCCCATGCTACGGAGGGCGCCGCTAGAGCTGCGGGGACAGGACTGGTCACTGGGCGTCGGGCCTGGCTCCGCCACTGCGATTTTTCTGAGCCCTTCAAGGCGTCGTTTGCGAACGCCCCTTTGATGGTTCTGCTCTGTTTGGCAAGACCGTTCAGAGGCGTTGACCCAGGCGAGAAGGACGGAAGACGCTGTCTGCCGTCGGAATCCGCTTCTCTGCACCCCAGAGGCCCTATTCTAGGAACCAAAAGGGTCAGAAGAAGATGTGGTTCCGGAAGTCGCAGCAGTCCCAGCCTGCTCCGGACAACCAGTCCTTCCGTGGCAGAGGAGGACAGGGAGGACGCCGCCCTAGAGGCAGAGGGGCTCCCAGAAACTTCGGGTCCAGGGAACCTTTCTCTGAACGCCCCGCAGCAACCCTGAGGGTTGCCCGACTGCTCTACTCTGGAGGCAGTCGGGGGCGTTCGGGCACCTAGCGGCATGGGAGTCCATAACATCGGACCGCTGGGTTCTCCAAATCATATCCAGGGATATCGCATTCCTTTCCTTCACCTTCCAAAGTTGAAGTCCCTCCCAGGCGTACCACCGGTCAAGGGGAGGCGGCTTTGGCAGAAATTGGCGATGTGCTAGAGAAAGGAGCCATCCAGCCGGTTCCCCCAGACCAGATCGGATCAGGGTTCTACTCCAGGTTCTTTTAGTGCCAAAAGACGGGGGAACTAAGACCAATCCTAGACCTCTCTCTCTTGAACCTGGCAGTCCCCAAAGAAAAATTCGAATGGTCACTCTACAATCTATTCTCCCCTTCTGGGAGAAGGCCACTGGATGTGCTCGATAGATCTCAAGGGCGTACTACCACATCCTAATGGACAGGCGCTCCAGGAGGTTTCTCCGCTTCGGCTGGGAGCCAGTCACTACCAGTTCCGGGTCCTTCCCTTTGGTCTCACCACAGCCCCAGGGTGTTTACCAAAGTACTAGCAGTGGTAGCGGCCCACCTGAGGCTTCAGGGGTGCAGGTCTTTCCTACCTGGACGACTGGCTCCTTACCGCCCCAACAAGGCATCTACTTCTCTCGTGCGAGACTCCTTTCTCCATCTTGCTCCATTTCTGGGCATCACAATAAATACAAACAAGTCCAACCTGGCACCCACTCAGCTCTTAGATTTCATAGGGGCCAGACTAGACACAAGGAGTTTACGAGCCTTCCTCACTGCGGACAGAGTTCTAAATCTGCAGCTCCAGGTGCGGGCCATTCTCCATTCATGTTCTGTTCCAGCGGAGTTGGTCCTGAGGGCTCTAGGGTCCATGGCTTCGATAGCACTTCTTCCTCTTGCCAGGCTCAATATGCATTCTACAGTGGGCGCTCTTAGTACAGTGGTCATACCTTGCTCTCCCATGCATCATCCCATAGCGATCAGCAAGGCTTGCAAGCGGTCCCTCTTGTGGTGGCTCCACTCCCGGATCTCCACAGGGTCGCCCATTTTGTGCTTCTCCCCTCTCGCCACGGTGACCACGGACGCCTCCCGCCTCGGGTGGGGGAGCACTAACGGGCCGGACAGTCCAAGGCACGTGGAGCGATTCAGAGACCTTACTGCATATCAATGTTCTAGAGATGAGAGCAGTGCTCTTAGCGTTGCTAGCACTTCAGGACTTTCTTCCCTTGGGAACAATTGCGATTCAATCGGACAATATGTCTGTTGTCTGGTACATCAACAAGCAAGGGAACAAGGTCTTACCCTCTTTGTCGAGAGGCCATGAGAGTTTGGGAATGGGCAACCTCCACCAATCGCTTTCTCATAGCAACGCATTCCGGTCGGTCCAACATCCTAGCGGACAAGCTCAGTCGCACCATTCTGACCCCTTACGAGTGGTCTCTCAATTGTCAAGTAGCGGAACGCATATTCGCACGGTGGGGAACCCTTCATGCGATCTTTTGCTTCTCCCTCAAACACCAAGTGCGACAGTTTTTTCGCTCTAATACCTCCTCCCGGAGGTACCCCAAGAGACGCTCTGGTGCATGCTTGGCCACCCGGTCTTCTGTATGCCTATCCACCCTTGCCTCTGATGCTGCAAGTTCTTCAGAAAGCCTCTCGGGTGGGTTGCAGAATGATTCTCATTGCTCCATTCTGGCCTCGACAGATCTGGTTCCCCTTCCTAAGGTCTCACTCGGTGAATCCTCCTTGGATTCTAGATCCCATTCCGGATCTGATATCCCATCCTTCCTGCATTCCTCCTCCGAACCTGGACAACCTGAAGCTGACCGCTTGGCTGCTCCAGTTCCACTCTTGATAAGGACTCCCGGTATTTCTTCTCCGGTAAAGGCTATTTTAGTGGCGGCTCATAAACCATCCACTAGAAAGGTTTACCGAAGCAAATGGAAACGTTTCTCTGTGTGGGCGGAGCGGCAAGGCCTAGATCCCTTCACAGTTCCTCTCCCTGTAGTGCTTGATTTTCTAACCTCTCTCTTTAATGATGGTGCCAGCAGTTCCACAGTCAAAGTTCAACTGGCGGCTATTTCTCACTATCACATTGGTCAAGAGTCTAATCCTCTTTTGTCAGCCAAATTGTGCAAAACTTTTCTTAAGGGTACTTTCCTTCTCAGGCCCCCTATAAAGCAAGCAGTTCCTCCTTGGGACCTTTCTTTGGTCCTACAGGCCTTGACCGCTCCCCTTCGAGCCCTTGGCTACAGTGGATCTCAAATTCTTGTCTTACAAGACAGCCTTTTGGTAGCCATTACATCAGCCAAGAGAGTTTCTGAACTTCAAGCTTTATCAGCTAAACCTCCTTACTTGGTTTTATCCGGACCGTGTCTCCTCAGGACCAACCCGTCCTTCCTTCCTAAAATCGCTTCTGAAGCAAACATCAATCAATCCATTAACCTCCCTGTTTTCTTCCCTAAGTATGAAAACAAAGGTGAATATAGGCTACACTCACTAGATGTTCACAGGCAACTAAGATTTTATCTCAACAGGACAGCTGGTCATAGGCAATCCGACCAGCTGTTTATTTCCTTTGCAAAATTCAATTTGGGCAAGCCAATTTCTAAAGTTTCTCTGTCCGCTGGATTTCACAGTGCATTTTATTGGCTTATCAAGCGTCAGGAAGGCCCGCACGGAGGGTGTTCATGCCCATTCAACCCGGTCAGTATCTACCTCGGCAGCCTTCAAGGCTAGGATTCCTCTAGATGATATTTGTGCAGCAGCCACGTGGGCTTCATCTCATACATTTATTTCTCACTATAAGTTGGATCTTGCATCTAGGGGTAGAGCATCCTTTGGCTCAGGTGCTCCGGAATATCCTTCCATGATGGCCGCCCAAGATTCAGGTAGCTGGGGACTCTGTCCCACAGGTTGCAGACAAATGAATATCCTACTTCAGATTTAGAAGTTATGTACTCACCATAACGTTCCATCTGAGTAGGTGTATTCATTGTCTGCAACCATCCCGCCCTCCTATCCCCCTGGCCTTTCAGTTTCCTGCATATTACTTGTTACCCTTTTGAGGGTATTGTTGCTTTGGCAAACTCGATCTGAGGTCATGAGGGTAGAGCAGGGCATTATGGGTGAGGGGAGGAGCTGAGAGCTTGGATCCATAGCTGGAAAACTATGCCGGTTCGGATCCGATATCGGATCCATAACCCACAGGTTGCAGACAAATGAATACACCTACTCAGATGGAACGTTATGGTGAGTACATAACTTCTAATTCTTGGGCAGTCTCATACTCAGCCAGCCTTTTCCTCACTTTGACCACTGATTCTTGCAGTTTTATTAGATCATCTGAATATCTATTTTAAGCTTCTTCAATTTTTTTCCAGCCTTTTGTTGTTTGAGTTGATATACTCTTTCAGTGTTTGATTTATTTAAATCAGCTCTGAGCAGATTTGACTTATTGTTTTCTGTTAGATTACTGGAATTCATGTTTTGCACCCAAGCTGGAGCTTAAAAATCTTTTTGCTGAACATTTGCAGAATTCTTCCTAGCCAGTGATTTCTCCTTACTGTTTGTAGTTGATTTTTTTTTAGGTTTTCTAAATTTCTTCTTTGCTAGCATCCAGGCAGTGCACTTAGTAGCCAGTAACTGAAATTTACCCCAAAACACAAATTCACTGTCTCTGTGTTTTCATACTGGAAGGGCTGAAATTAAGCTGTTACTCAGTGGGCAGCCATCTTCAAACTCTGTTCTTGTCCCCTTTTTGTTCCTTTTCACTTTTTTGTGTGTTTTTTCCCTCCATGCCTGCTTAACATCAGCCACCTACTCCTGCTTGTCTTGAGCCCATTCATTTCTCGACTGTTTATTGTTTTATTTATTGCAGTTGGTTTACCAGGATAGTCCACTGGGCCATAAAGAACCCGTTTTCAATGGAGTCCTGGGGAGAAAAGCTCCAAAAACAAAATATACATTCAACATTTGACAGTGACAATGTAGGTACAGGTAGTTATTAATAGTATGAAGGCAGACTAAGAGTAAAACTTATCAATTATGGAATATCAGTAATAACAGTAAATACTTTGAGAAGAGACATACTAGTTAGTAGAACAAATGTAAACATTAATACAGATTAGAGAACAAACAAAGTAAACTAAATAAAAGTAAGATATTGTACTGAACGATATTAGGTAATGTTAGTTATGTAGGGTGGGAGCAAAAGCATTCCCACTGTGATGCTAGATGTAAGAAAAGAGACTTTTTGAAGGTAGAGTGGTTCGAGGTGGTGCGGATGAGTGGAGGTAGGGAGTTCCAGAGATGAGCGAGGCTGAAGGAAAGAAGGTTTTTGCCTGGGGGATGAGTAGGTTTGTGCACTTCTAGTAGATTTTGATTATTTGACCTTAGAACTCTGTTCTGTTTTGAAGTGATGCCACTAGCAACTGCCAGGAGTATAAGAAAAGAGAAGATGAGGCAAGTCAAGTTCTTCCTCAGATATGTGGTCTGCAGCAGGGGGACTTGGACAGTAAAGGATTGTGGGGGACTAGTGGGGAATCCCAGCACAAGGGCAAGAAGGGGAAGGGCTGTCATATAGGCAGTATCAGGGTGGTTTGTGCACTCATTGGCATCTTTCATTGTCGTGAGGAAGTTTTTGTTGAGGCCTAACTCCACCCGTGGTCTCATATATGAGGCCTACTAAGTAATCCTCATGCATTTACAGTGTTCCACACATGCCCACTAGTGAGGGCTTGTGTCAGTGACAGTAATTTCAAACCAGTTTCCTTATTCTGACTTATTTCAGTGCCTTATAAGGTTGTGCTTACTTGGTTGTGATTGGCTGATGGAAACTGTAGGATCAGTGAGCTGGCATCACTTGCTAATTTCCATTATTCTGTCTTGGTTCTTCCATTACCAGAGCTGGTAACCAGGATTGGGGATGGGGGTCATCTTGGGTCAGTGTTGCTTTTATCCCCTTGCACCCTGGAGCCAGGCTTGGTTCCTTTTATACTTTTACCTTCTTTCATTAGCCTCCTTTGCTTCTTTTGTGTTCTCAAGATATGTTCCTTATCCCCAGCTGCTTTCTTTTTTAGACGGTTATCATTTTCTTCATTAGCATGCTATCTTTCTTTGTCATCTTCTTTCCATATTATCTTCTCCTTTGCCGTTCTATTTTGTCTTCTTGGTGTTGCTTTAACCGTTTCTTCCTTCATATGTCAACATCTCTCCTGTTTTACCTACCCCATTTTTCTTTGTGGTTTGAATGTAGTCATCATAGTGTCCACCTCCATTTTCTGTTCTTTGAGTATGGAGATGAAGCCTATACTTGCCTAAACAAATTTTCATTGTTCCCAGCAATCCTTTACTGTCCAAGTCCCCCTGCTGCAGACCACATATCTGAGGAAGAACTTGACTTGCCTCATCTTCTCTTTTCTTATACTCCTGGCAGTTGCTAGTGGCATCACTTCAAAAAATGCTGCCCTACCCCAAAGCCCATGCACACTGCTCCCTACCACCTTAACCCCATTTCTTGGTTTATTTTTTTGTACTCTGTCCCTTTACCCTGTTCTGACTGAGTCACACATCATAAGGACCCTGCAATAAGTTGAACATATTTGCTGGTTTCTAGATGTCCTACTGTCTTTGCTGTATCTACCTTTAGCTGAATCATGCTTCTTAGGACATGCTGTTACCCTTTAATAAGAACTGTGAGGCTGTCTGAAAGCAACTGCTGATTCCCTTGTTCAGTTAATGATGCTTCTTTTCCTTTCCGTAAAAATCTGCTTCAGAGTATTTTGACCTGGAGCAAAACCATGTGCATGTGAGTTGAGCGTAGTTATTAAATCAAGACTTGTTTACCACAAGGACTCTCCTTGTTGAAGGGGGGGGGGGTTGGAAATGGTTTATCCTTTGAACCAGTCACAATTTGGAATTTTTCTCAGATCTCATAGTGCATGTCCATGCTTTGATGTTTTATCACTGAGTACATAAAAATGTATCACCTCTGAACCTGCAGGTTCTTGTCTCTAAAGATCTTGATCCTGACGTGTGTTGGTGAAAAGTGCCCAGGTTGTTTGTCTATGCATAGCCCCAGCAAAACTTAATGGAACTGTCAGGTTCCTAACCAAGCCCCACACTGGCAGTAGCTTTACAGAGGATTAGTAGTGGAAGTACTACCATAATTGCTGGTGGTTCATCCCTGTCACTTAGTTATTGAAAGGAAAAGCTATGAGCATACTTTACCACCAGAAGTATGGAGGCATTGAAAGCTTCTCTTGTCAGATTAGTGAAAACTTAACCCTCCCTGAGGTAAATCCATTGCACTAATGGCATTGTGGAGCGACAGGTGAGGGCTGAAGGTCTTGGCACTCATTGACTTCAGTGGATGATGAGGTACCTGGAGGAGGAGCACCCCAACTCCCTCCTTGGGGGGTTGTAAGACCCATAGATTGGCCAGAGCTTGATGGCAACTAGCCTAATCCTGGTGAGCAATCCCTTGAGTCATCCCATTATGGGTTGAGGATATGTGGGATAAGTGCCTTTCTTCCATAAGTCACCCCCTCAAGCCTGTAAGGTTTGTTTGTTAAAGTTGGTAAGGCTGCTGCATGCATCAGGATTTGTGGCTTACGACCTAGACATCACTCATTTGGTTGGAGTTTGTGTCACTGTTGTGCGACTTCACCCTTGAGGAACGTAGCACTTTGCCATTGCTGGGTCCTATACAAGTCTCTCCTCCTCTCTCGCTCTCTCTGTCTTTGTTCCCCTTCTGTCTGTGCCTCTCTCTCTCTCTCTCTCTCTCTTTCTCTCTGCCTTTGGCTGTCATATGCTCACCATTGCATAAAATCATGCATGACTTTTACATGTGAAGTTTGAAGGGGTTGGAACTCTGTTTTTCTCAGGCTAATAAGTCTGAAAAACAAAGCTTCTGTCTCAGATTGAGAATGACTGGGTATCCTCCCCAGCCCTTCAGCTCCCATCCAGATGGATCCCTCCTTCTGGGATATTGAGGTTCATAGATCCTTTATGGACTGACATAAAGCGTCTCTATTCATTCCTAATACCTAAATATGCATATCGAAAAGAATGTAGAAGACCTTTGGTCATCCCACATATGGAGCAGGTGATTAGGGATTCTGTTTTGATAGATTGGAACAACTTTGACTCTGGTTCCTTGTCTTAAGGTGGATGCCTTTTTCAAGCCCCTGGCTGATTGGAGCATGTCCCTTACTAGACATCCTAGAGCTGATTTCTTCAGTCAGGCATAGGACTTAGAGACCAGAGCATTTTGCTACCTTTCTCCCTGGAGAGTCCAAAGGTCTGGACAGGTGTGACAAGAGCATATATTTCCCTGCTGTGTTAGGGCTTAGAGCCTTCAATGATTATTCTCACCTTTCCTCCATAATGTATCAGTTTTTGGGGATAAAAACTTGCAGGCCTCCCTACATCTAGCCTCAAGGAAGATCTGCTTTAGTCACTGTGGTTTCCAAGGTGGGCTTCCATGTGCCCTACTGCAGTTGTGGTTATGCTAATGCTGTGCCTGTGACTTCAGAGTCAGGTCTGTGATTGTGCAAGATAGCATGGCTGAAGCTGTCTTACTGGAAGAATGGGCTTGGAAGCATTTGGATACCCTTTTTAAAGGGAAAGTGCTCTTTGAACAAGCCCACGAAATGGTAGACAGTTTCTGAGGAATTAAACAGGCTGTCACCACAGGGAACAGCCATTGTGATCTCATGCATCTGGCTCCTCTAGACGGAGTCCAACTTAAAACAGGAAGAGACCATCCTGTCCACCAGAGGATGTACGGCAGCATTACAAGTTGTCATGCTCTTTCCTACGTCAGCCAAGTTTCATAAAAGAAAACTTTGCTGGCCCAACAGTGAAAGTGCTTAGTGCAGTCTATTGTTGCTTTTAGGGAGTTACTCCTGCTTCCTTTCATCCTGATATTGTTGGTTTTCTAGCTTAAGAACTAAATCTCTGAAATCCCAGACCTTCTTCTTCTATGTCCAGTGGACACTGTAGGTGATTGTTAGTCCATCTGGACCACAGAAAAATATGGCAGGACCAAAACTGCCGCCTCTGCAAAAACAGCCTAAGTGTTCTCCCCTGTAACATTAGGGAGTTCCAGGACACATTCTTTGATGTACTCATCTGATTCAGAGATGGTTGCTTCCTCTCTGGGCTTAATTTAAGCTTAAATTCCTCTGAAACCATTGGTTGATCAGTTGACGCTGGTTTCAACATCAGTGGACATCAGTAGCTTTTTGTTTTCTTAACTGAGCCATCTGCATGAAGGGCTTTGACCTTGACCCTCTGAGGGTTGATTTCCTTGTCAGGGTCACTTTGTTGGTGTTGACCCTAAACCTAGCTTTTTGGTGCTTATTGTCACATATGGCGGTCACACTGTTTTCTGTCTAGAGCCAGATTTTTCATTATCTTTGTTGGATCTAACATAGACTGTTCTTATCTTTTCAGCCGCAGTAACTCTATTTTCATTGCCTGGATAGTTGCAGGTCCCACTGCCTCAAATGCAGACATCCTTGCATGAGCACATTCCTGAAGCGATTAAGGCTATAGCTCACTTGAGACAATCACATGCTTCATCTGACTTGACTCCCATCCAGTCCAATGCAGAGAAGACTGGTGGACCTTCCCTAGATGCTGGTCACATGTCCAGTACATTAATACACATTCTTCCTCCCTGGAATTCCCAATCCAGAAAATAAACATAAATGTAGGTGTAAGTAGTAGTGCATCAGCTCCCCTAATGAGTCTCCCTCCGGAACCTGATGACAAATTTATAGAGTACCCCCCCAATCTGATGGCCCTGAATTTGGAGAAATTCTACAGCTCATCGGGATTTATACTAAACCTACTCAAAGGCACCCCCCCAGAATGAGTGTATTCTAACGGGAGACCTTCTTCTCTACTATTTCTTCCCCTTGGGTAGCTCTACCTATTGAATTGTTTAAATTCGTAGCTGACATTGTGTGGCAGGACCCAGAAGTGGTGACTGTCATTCCTAAACATTCTAACAAGATTCTTGGCCCCCTCAAGGAGTGTCCCAGCTGATCACAGAATCTGGCGGACTCTGCGGTGGTTTTGGATGCTGCCATCAAGAAGCCTCCACAGCCTCAGTCTAATTTCATTTACCCCCCTCCACTTCCCCCAGACAAGGAATTTGGACAGACTTTGTGTTTTTGACTTCACCTTCACTTTGAAGGCATTGAGCTAGCTTATGCACAGGTAAACACTACAGGGAGACCTGCTATACCAAACAGCCAAAGGGAAACCCACTCCTGTCCCTTTTTATAACAAGACTATGAGAGTTTTGGATTGGGATCTTGCCTCCGATCCTGTCCCATTGCTACCTATGTCTCGGGTCATACCATTTATTTTGTGTATAGGCTCATTTGATGTCTTCTGATGCCACACCAGTAGTCTCTCAATCCAGTGACAGTTTGAACCATTTTTCATCATTGAGGGACTCTTTGCTTTAACTTATTCGCATCTCTGTGTACCTACAGAAGCAGCAATTACTTTTCCCTTATTTCTAGCTCCAGGGGATTCACTCAGAGATGTTCTGACATAGTTGTGTCCCTCCAGATTTTTTTATGCTTTTCCCCATTTTACTTTTCCTAACATTTCTACAGAAGTTCAGACTGAGAAAACCCAAAGGCATACTGACAGCCTTTTTTACCCTGATAGATCTAGTTTCTCCTGCTTTGTCATTGTCTTTTGGGTATGCAGTTATTTCTTAGACCTTCTGTGAGACTTCTCTGTCCAGCCTGAATGGCCAGCCCCACCCAGACCTTTACTGTTTGAGGTTAACTGCATGATTTCTTCTAGTTTCATTAATGGTCAAGAGTACTGGGGTCATCCTTGAGTGTTTGAGATCTTTACTTTTCCCTAGAGACCAGATGCAAAGAAGACTTTTCATTACAAATGGTCAAGTTTCTTGGTTTGAGCCATAGCCAGAAATATTGACCTTTTTACTACTTCTGTCCTCATTTTTTAGAGTACTTTTCCCAGTTTTGGATACAGGGCTGAGTAGTTTTTTTTTTTTCTGTCATGGTTCATATAGCAGCCATTTCTTATTTCCATCAGGGTGCAAACTAATTTCTGGCCTCTCTCAAGGTCTGCAAAATATTCCTTAGGAGGAAACCTTTCTGATGCATCCCACTGTCCCCTGTAGTTTCTCCTGTCCTCCCATGAAATGTCTGCCTTGGTCTCGTAAAGATGACATCCCCATTTGTGCCAGCTTCTTCAGCTTACTTAAAATTCTTTTCCTGGAAAACCCTATTCTAGGAGGCTGTTCAACAAGAAGAGTTTCAGAGTTGCAAGCCATGTGTATACATTCACACTATCTCACTGCTGGTAAAGGCAGGGTTACCTTATGAACCAGTCCTTCCATCACACTAAATATTGCTATGGGAGTGTAAGACAAACTAGTCTATATATTTTTCAGATTTTTCCCAAGTTGCTGTATCTGTAGTAAGTATATGTTGCGTTGTATGGACGTCCATAGGATGCTAGGTTTTTTTTTTTTTTTTTAGAAAAAACTAAACCAGTAAGGAAAGATCTCCAACTGTGTATCTCATTTTCATCCAGAAAGTTAGGCCAAATGGCAACCAGAAGTTACTCTTTCTGCCTGGCTTTCTCCAAGTATCATTTTCTGCTACCAAAAGCATTGCAAACCATTACTTCACGCTACGAACACAGGTACTTTTAAAAGCGTAGCCAGCTTGCAAGCAATTCTGAAAAATGCCTTGGTTGATGACATTTGCACGTCTGCAACAGGGCAGCCTTTGGAACTACAGTCCTTTGAGGAATTCTGTCATGAGCCACCTGAGGTATCTAGCTTATGACTCTATCCTACAAGTGATGGAGCTGAAGTTCTCAATAGTAGATGCAAAATGTGCTTGTTTATCATAACAATAGTTCTACATTGGCAGTTTCAACCCCATCACAGAACCTGCCTTCTTACCCGCTGGCTAGGGTTACACTGTTCATTGTCCTCTTGGGGCCAGTTTGTGGTTTAGTTTTGATGGTTTTGATCATTGAAAAGTAGGCTTCCAAGGTTTGGTGAAGGGAGCTTTTGGCATCTGGTATTACTTGTAATGAGGAAGGGTTACAGTAGCCTGGGGAAATTTTGTGGGATGACTAAGAACTCTGCTAGTCTCTATCCTACAGGTGACGGAATTGTTACTGCCAGTGCATGTCTATTATTAAAGTAAATTAATAACTTTTGCTCATTTCATTCCTGTATCCCCCCCCCCACAAAAAGGGGGGGCCTTCTGCTCTCCAAGTGGTATGTGCCCAGCATAGTGGCTGACTGCTTTTTATATTTTCTGATCTATGGCACTAGCTCATACCTCTCAACTGTCCACATTTTCATAGTATTTTTGGTCTGTTCCTCAAAAAATTAGTTTTTTCAGGCAAATTATTTAAAGTCACTAAATAATGACAGTTTGAGTTTCAGACTTCATATCCTTCAGAAAAATGCATGCTAACACAAACCTTTTATTTTAGCAACTTTCTAAATTTGTAAGAGCAGTATTTGAAATCTGTCCCTATTTTTGTGCCTTTGCCCCCCCCCCCCATTATTTTAGGCATTGTCCAGATTTCTTGAGCTAAGAGGTTGAAAGGCATGTACTAGCTGCAGTAGTACCATTATCTTCTACAGCCTCCTTTTTATGCTGTTTTTATACAAAGGATCTGTGCTGCTGCTCTTGCTGTTTGAAGAACTTTCCTCACTGCCGCTGAATACTGCAGTAAAACAATTTTTGATTAGAAAGTGAAACTATTCTGTAAGGCATTGTGCTTCCTAGACTTGAACTTTTATATAGTTAGTCATTTTGTTCCATATTCGATAGCCTCATGCACAGCCTATCCCCAGAATTTGAGAATACATTTCTATAGAATGCATCGGAAATGTGCCCATTAGAATAGCCTGTGCTTAACAGGCTATTGTGCCATCTTTGTAAAGATCACTTGATTTTTTCGATCTCTTTTCCCTCTTAATTTATTTATTTATTTTTTCTGTTGGCATGCATCTGAGAGACACAAACTTTGATACTCAGTACTAGAGTTTGTTGCATTTATGAATAAAACAGGAGCCTGGAAAGTTTCTTATGCTCAAACTGGTTGCTATGGCTTTTTAGTTCTATTCGGCTTCTGGAGGTCTCTTCACAGACTACCTTTATAGGGTAAGTTTTTGCATTGTAGAACTTTATGGAAAAAACAAAATATATGCTTTTCTGAATTGGTTTCCCTTTGCATTTGTTTGCAGAATTTCATGGGTTGGAGGAGGCAATGTTGCTTCGAGCACTGCAGGCCTTGCAGATGGAACATAAGGCTGAAATCTTCACACTGAATGACAGCAAAGGTGTTAAATTCTTCTAATGGACCTCCCTTGGTGTTTCAAGAGACTCTGAGACTTATCTTTCACACACTTTACAGTGAAAGCCCTGTGCTCAAGGCTGTGATGAAGAGCAGTTTTGCATTTGTTCATTTTGGAGGTGCATGTCAAGGTTGCAGTGTTGTCATTAATGGTATTCCCCAATGACATAGCTGACTGTACTTCTGAGACAAGAATCTGGTTCTGTAGGGGTGCATAAATGACTCTTCTAGAGTCAACCACTCACCCCATTCCTTTTAGTGATTGCTGAGTGAAACTGATGAATGCTGAGAAAATAAAATACTGCTAAATAACTTAATGCTCCGTCTTACATTGGATATCAAGATGTAGTGGGTTTATTTTTGTGACTATTATTAGCCGGGCTATCTGATGCGCCTCTTTTGTTTTAGCTTAAATGGAGCATCCTCTCAACCTGTTTTTATATATAGATTAGTAGCACGAATAAGGAGAATGTTTTCTGTTACATTTGATTGCAGTTTACTTTAAATGTATTTAAAAAAAGTCCCCCCCCCATTTTGTTTTTCTATTCTAGTTTAAAAACTGTGCTTACATAACTGGCTTGCTTTTTTCTGATATGGAAATGGTTTGCAGCTGTAAGACTAGTTCCTGTTTTAGACTGTGGTTGGATAGTGTCACAGTGACATTCTTGCAGCTGAGCAGTAGGCAGTATGTCCTACTTACTGGGGCATATACTGACTGGATTAGAATCTTAATTAATCCAGTCTTGCACCTTCTGCTTTACAAGTGTGATGATGTTGCTAGGTGATGGAGTAGAATAGTGTATGCCCACTGCAGGTTGTTACATGAGGGGTAGAAAAAGGATCTTAGAAACAAACCTGTTTCTTGTCAGTGCAAAAGCCTTAATTGACTTGTATAAGGCATGAGCAGTGAGTATTGTATGCCTTCCAAGGCCTGGCTAGTTTGGAAGAAAGGGGTATTTTTGGTGTTCTTCATTCCACAAAAGACTAATCATATGACTACTGCATTCCCATCATATTAATGTATATTATTCTCATCACACAAAGCTAAGTGCCAGGTGTGGCTGACATAAACATAATCTCAAGAAAGATGTGGTGGAGGCAGTTTACTGCAGGCACACAGTGAGTCTAGAGTTAGTAAATAGACCTTTAACTTTTGCCCTCCTATTTTCCCTCAAGCTGCAGAGCTGCAAGTTAAATTTTAATTAATAGTATGCACATCACAAGTTCATAGGACATGAAAAGGCTTAAAGAGGATGAAAATTTAACACAAGTCTTTTGAGAATAGGTTCACAGGAGCACAGGGATTGAAAATGAGGTATGATTTGTACCTCACAGCTGCTTCAGTTTGCACGATTATGTTTGCATCACACTTGTAATTTACAGGACTGAGACCATTTCTGCAGTTTTGATTAATTTTTTCCTGTGTCATTGTGTGTCATAGTTTCATTAAAGTATGGAAAGTTCCATTTTATTTTGTGTTGCACATCTACACGTTTCCCAAATAAAGCATGTATGTGGAAAGTATATCTCATTAAAATCTTGGCACTGGCATTTAAAAAATTCAGAATTAGCCCTAGGCGTGAGTGTGTGCCTTCTGGGGAAGGTTGAGTGCCGGGCTGGCAACTCGACACCGTAAAACTTCACTGCTTATCATGAGCAGACAGGTGATCCGCTGTGGTGACCCCTAACCGGGAAAAAGCCGAAAGAAGAAGAAGAAGGAAAAACATCTTACTCATCACAGTGTGCTAAATCCCATATAATTAGTGGCAAGGACTGTACTAAGTTCTGTTATTTAATGCTTCATGATGGCTTGCATTAGTTAATGTGTAGAACCCAGCTAAGCTGAATTTGGTGTGCATACTACGTTTTTTCTTGGCATTCCCCCAAACGATGGGAAATGAGCAGCATTCAGCATTTCAAAAGTTAAGGCTACATACAGGATGATCTGTAACTGGCAAACTGTTACAAGTGTTTTATTTTACTGACTTCTGAATTACTTTTCTCAGGTATGATCATGTGCAATACATTTTTTTCTGTTTGCTACATGTCACACATTTGAATGACAAAACAGTTCATAATTATTGATGATCAGGGATTATATTTGCAGAAGGAGTTTTAGCTCAAATTGTGATTGTGTAAAATGGGAGAAACTGAGGGTTAAAAAAAATTTTAGTAGCGTTATCTTAGAAAATAAAATAAGCAAGCATGCCATATTGTGTGACAGAGTCTAGATTTCATGTTTTACTCATTAGGTTAGTTTTGACATTGAAATTGGTAGCAGTATCTGTTATTTATTACAGTATACTGTTTCATGTTGCCTGTATACCTAGCTTTCACCATGAAATTTGCTTTGAAAACTGGAATTACACAGTATTCATGCCCTGTCTTTCTTTAATCTCTATAAACAAGTAGAATATGAGGGTAGATGTTTACTGGATCAAAATATTATTACAAATGTCAAAATACAGTAATTAATAAAGCAATGTGAACAATTTTCTTCAACACACTGAATGTATTAGTCACATTGTCATTTAACAATGTAAAATCTCTTAATCTTATAGCTACTTTTGTTATTACTCAAGCTCAGTGAGATGTCAAGGGCAGCTTGTCAGTTCATGTAAATGGGAGTGATTTAAATATCTTAATGTAAGTTG